>NC_044064.1:20775260-20895260 GCF_902167405.1 Gadus morhua | reverse complement strand
CCTTTGCCGTCGGTCGGTGACGGTAAAGGTACCCTTCGGCGTCTTCTGCATACGGAATGGGGGGTGCCTCACTACGTCTCTAATAGACGCTGCGAGCATCTTTCCTATTGGATAGTTTTTAGGATATTCTTCTGTGAAAATGGCGGACATACTTTTTATCCTGGGTGGAAAATATGATATTTTAGTTTTCTTGAATAATATTCAGTCAGTGAATGTGTATGATCTTGATTAATCTTTATTATCTGAATGGGAAATGCAGCTCACGTGTTTCCTGCTTTTGTGTTATTAAACCGTTACTTTATGTAACTTTTAATGATATCATCTTGTTAGAAACACGTATATCTGAGAGCCAACCCTGTCGCCAAAAGCATACGTTGGCAGTGTACGTTTTCGTGAACACTGGATTACGTCGCATTTCAACATAAAATAGCGTGTTATACACACACACACACACACACACACACACACACACACTGCATTTCGCTGCCAAATAAATAAATAAATAAATACTAAGGCAGAATAAAGAATAAATTAATTCATTATCATTCAACTTCAACATGCGTTATTACAGTATAGTGGTGGAGGGATGACGTATGTTGGCCAACCCGGAAGTGAGCGTCGCCCTGGGTTCCCTTGACAAAAAGCCAACGGGTTTTTCCATTTGATTTTGGATTATTGCAGAAAAATTAGCATCTTTGAAGCACCTCCTCAAAAACTGAAAATAAATAAAAATAACTGTGCTCCAAAGAAAGAAATGTAAACCAATGCATTCCGAATGGGAGTGTTTCTCCGATTTTTCCATGCTACACAGAACGAAATGTAAACCCATGCAAATAAAGACTTCATGGTCATAATCATTTAAATATCATTAATCTCCTGAGGGTGGTATTCTATTTTTTTCAACGGGGCTGAATCCAGTCACTTGACCGTCATGGTTGCTATGGTGGTTGCTATCCACCAGCCCCTCTAATCCTTACATGGCTCTAAAAACCACGCGGCAAATGAGATGCCGTCAATTGTGTTGTTTTTGTCGTAAACTAGGGTCCGATGGTTAGAAAATAGACGGATATTCCAAGGTATCCTTAAAAGGCAGCTTGGATGTTTTTATTTTCTGCAGTTTAGACTTCTTCTATAACCTATTTTTGAAAGCAAAACACCAAGCTCATTGATTTAACGAGGCAGGGTTATTTGAAACAATTTATTAAATAAATATTTATGAGAGGTCATTCCTTCTCCTGAGTTTTCTTCCTATTTATGTCTAGTGTACAACCCTACTGTCCCAACCCGGTATCACGCGAATGCGTGCTCCTGCGCACGAACGTTAATCTATTGAAGCGTGTTCCCGAGCACGATAGTCCGACTTTTTGCGTGTTACACAAAACGAAATGTAAACCAATGCATTCTGAATGGGAGTGTTCTAAGACAATTAACGTGCTCCACAAAACGGTACGAGAGAGAGAGAAAGAGAGAGCGGGAGGGACAGAGAGAGAGAGAGAGAGAGAGCGAGAGAGAGGCTTCAGAAAGGGTGTGCGCAGATAGTACAGTGCACCCTAGTTATGTTTATGCCAAAACCTATATATATAATCAGGCTGTGGAAATTGCAATAAGTTAAGAACACAACTTCGCACGTTGAGCACACAGCCGTGTGACTCGTTTATTTTGTAAAAAAGAAAACCGGAAAACAAAGCGTGCTGAAGGTAAACAAATCCAGCATGGTCTGTGACGTCATGAGACGCACGTAATCCTTAGGGACCGCGATCCCTGAACCACCAAGAACGTAAATGACATGCAGTAAACAACAACACAATTGAAAGAACAACACATAACGAAATAGTCAGGTTGCTTTCGCTAAACTAGCAGCTCACGTGCTTCCTGCGTTTTTGTTATTAAACTGTTACTTTATGTAACTTTTAATGATATCATCTTGTTAGAAACACGTATATCTGAGAGCCAACCCAGTCGCCAAAAGCATACGTTGACAGTGTACTTTTCGTGAACACTGGATTACGTCGCATTTCAACATAAAATAGCGTGTTATACACACACACACGCACGCACACGCACAGACACACACACACAAGCACACACAAGCACACACACGCACGCACAGACACACAGACACAGACACACACACACACACACACACACACACACACGCACACACGCACACGGTGCATTTCGCTGCTAAAACAACAACAAAAAAATATTCCCTCAAATATTATTACTTTCAAAACGTTGGCCAAAATGGCCAATAATATCATTTTTTATTTGGGATGCTTCTGGGACATTTTGGGTGGATTTTGAACGGTATGTGGGGGGCACGTTTTTTGCAGGACCTGGCAACCCTGCGCTGTTGCCCGAGATCTGGATCCACCCCGGCGTGGTGCCGTCTCCTTTTGACCTTTTGACCCCAGACTTCTGGGGGAATAGCTGAATCAATTCATTAGTCAATCAGAAGCATGTAAATATCTTCCCGGTGGCGTAAGAGGACGAACAAGGTGTCCTTCAACATCTACGCTTGATTGAGATTAAACTGAAACTTCTTGAGTGACCCTATGGGGTCGTGAACTATAACCCTGAAGTGAAATGAACATGGAATAACGGGGCATTTTCTTTTAAATCGAATCCAAAATCATATGTAATATGTCTCATATTGGAATGTTTGGTGGGCTTTTATTTTGAAAGTAAATATCACAACGGCCGTACACTTCGTTTGATAGTATTTGCTTTTATTGACTGTCTTTTTGTATGTACCCGACAAATGCTTTTATATTAAACTAGTTCTGAGACGCTATTACTGTAATGGCTAGTATAAACAGGTACAGCAAAAAACTGGGTCGGCTGGCTTGACCGCAGTGCAATCCTGCGATGGAGTTTTCCAAGACACACCAAAACGTCTTTCTATCTCCCTGCGCGGGATTCCGAAGGAGATCTGCAGCTGTAACTGGTCTCTTTGTATGTCAAGACAGGGCTGAATCTCTGAAATGTTACCAATTTGGCGAATTAAATGCTCCACCTCATCAAACTTGGCCCGAACAGCGTCCTCTAAATGGCAGCTGGATTCTTCCAAGTTTTCCCTTAGCTGAAGCAACCTCGTTAGAGCATAGTCATAGTCAACTGGAACATTACTGTCGACATAGTCAGCCAAATTAATTATGGCATTTATTGTGTTATTCCGTGTTTCTTCCATTTAGTTCCATCTAGTGCTTAAAAGAAACCCACCTTCTCCTTCCCACATCCATGTCATACGTCTGCATATGACATGCCAGGTGATAGCCAATCCGAGAGCTTGTAACATGGCTGATTTGCATTGCTTTACCTCTTCTTACCAGCGCAAGGACCAAAGTGTCACGGAAAAGCTAAATGGAGAGGCTAATAGGAGAAGCTAAATGACTAAGCTAATCGAATAGCTAATAGGAAAAGGAAAAGCAGCAGGGAAATGGAAATGCAAATGCCAAGGAAATCGCCCATTTAAATGCCTGATTAAAATCGGTATTCTTAATTAGATTTGTGAATCCAGTCATTTATTTCTCTTTTTAAACTGCATTTTCAAATCGATTTTTTAATTGCATCATTTATTTATGAATTCATTAATGTATTTTTAAATGATGTACTTATTGACTGTTTTATGTTGTTTTTGTAAATCCCTTTTTAATTTGAGCTACTTATTGATGGATTAATATTGAATTTGTATTATTTATTTTTTAATTCCTCTTTTATTGCCCATTAAAAGATCAAAGAATGAAATACTTTATAATTGAGTCTATTTCTTTATTACTATTTCCGTGACACTTGTGGTCCTCCATATATCAGGGGGTCGAATTTCAAAAGTAATGCTGAAGGAATGCAACATTGTATCACTTTTGCTGTGTTTCTCCAGGTCACCAGCAGGTGGAGCCCGGAGGATCGTGGTGTCTGCACCAACCGGAGCCGCCAGCAGGGGCTGCTAAGTCGCCTTAAACCCGGTGGTGTTAAGGAAGCAGAGATGACGGCCGTAATATAAATAATTAAAAACACAATAAAATAATACCGTTGTATCGAATTATTGCAGTGTGGGGGTCAAGGTGATACAATCCAAGGGTAAAAAAATATACAAAAACATAAAAGGCAAACTGTACATTAATGCAACCGTGATGCGGGTTCATACATTAAAAACATAGATTTGTACATGTATATATGCATTTGAAAAAATGTATATAAACATAAAAGAAGAGAGAGCAGCAGGTAAGTGGGGGAAAGGGGATAAGTGAGAAGGAGGCATGGAATGGGGGGCACGGGACACTGATAAAGGATCAAAATAAATAAAAATATGGGCCTGGATGGAAGAAGGAGCCAAGGGAAAGGTCAAAGGGGAGTCGGGAGGGTGAATCAAATTGTAATTACAAGTGGGGACGGTAATAAGGTAAAATTAGACCGTTATAAAACCGTTTTGATAATGTTGTATTTTTCCGTTGCAATACCATCAAACAAACAGGAGATGGAGCATGGAAAGCCGTGGCGTTGGTGTTAGTCTGCGTCACCGACGGGGTGCAAAGTGACGCAAAACAATAATGGAATGGGGGACACGGGACATAAATAAAAGCAAGGGCCTGGATGAAGGGAGGAGTCGAGGGAAAGGGCAATGGGGTGCTGGGAGGGTGAATAAAAATATAATTACAAGTGGGGCCGATAATAAGGTCGAATTAGATCGTTATAAAAACGTTTTGATGTTATTGTAATTTAACGTTGCAATACCACCAAACATCCAGGAGATGGAGCATGGAAAGCCGTGGCGCTGGCGTTAATCTGGGTCACCAACAGGGGGTGCAAAGTGACGCCGAACAATAAAGGTAAATATTGTGTTCGTTTAAACAGGGTTACATGGTTCCCGCGGGTCCTTAAAAAGTCTTAAAAAGTCTTAATTTTTTTTGTGTAAAATTAAGGCCATAAATTGTCTTAAATTTACTGTAAATTTGCTCTAGGTATTAAATTTTGCAGAGGGTTTTTTAAGACTAGGGGAAATTGTCGCGCACAACAAATAACCTAGTGCGTCTTTTAATTACGGCATTTTCAGGAGTTTTACGTTACGTTAAGGTTGACATCACTCATCGGGGGGCCGGTTGCATCTGCAGCCTGCAGCTGCGTCTGTAGGCTAACTTGCTGGCGCTACTTTTAGCTATTGACGGTTGACATCATTAGGCCAACTTGCGCTACTTTCAGGATGGGACAGTGCAAATTCAATGAGAAATGGTTTGAGGAGGATACGTTTCGGGGGTGGTTGGAGAAGGCAGGTGACTACGAGGCAAGGTGTCGTTTATCCCGAAAGGCATTCATACTAGGGACCATGGGAGCAAAAGCTCTTGAGTCCCACATGAGGTCGCAGAAATATATCCGATACTCCGTGGCAGCTAGCGGGACTACACCGATGCCCGTATTATTTGAAAGAAGTGGACTGAAAAGTTCAGCATCCGTGGCTAGTACTTCACATCAGACGGCGTTAACCGGCTTTGTGCCGCCACCAGAAACCCAGAAGGCGGAGGTATTGTGGGCAGACATAATTCCTTCAAATCGAACGAGGTCATTAGTAACGTCTTGGCTGCTATGCTCCCAGATTCTGAGTTTGCGAAGTCGTTCACCTGCGGTGAAAACAAAACGGCCTATCTTGCCAAATACGGGATCGCATCTTTCATAAAAAGAGAGCTGGATTGGGCTTCGCGGGGTTTGTTTACCGGCGTTGCTATGGTTACCGGTCCTGCGTGTTCCGACGGTTTATTAGGTATCTAATAAATCGCTGTCTAATCAATACTTCATTCAATGCCTCTTCCGTGGTCATTACAATATTATGAGTAGACTGCGTCGGGTTCTCCGACGCTCTCCCTCTTGGCCTGCCTTAACAGGTTTGAATATTAAGGGCTGCCTAATATTCGTTTGAATTTTGATTTATTTTTTGATATTCGCATTATATTTGAATAAGGAAGTTCGGCTTCAAAGCGTGTGTGTGTGTGTGTGTGTGTGTGTGTGTGTGTGTGTGTGATCACTGTCAGCCGTGTTTACATGGACACATCTGATCCGCATAGATGTGGAAGAACAGCTCAATCGGAATAGAAAAGGATCATATAATACGCCTCAATCGGAATACAATTATCTGTTCGTAATATAATTCTATTCGGCTACAGAAGAGGTGGTGTAGTCTGCTATAATCGACATGCATACACTTATTCCGATTAGTCTGGGGTTTAACTTAGGAAAGCTGCAGTAGTTCGCATTTGGTCCACTCCGCACACCAAACTTGACCGCTGTCAAGGACGGTGGATTTATTGCCTGATTCATGTCTTTGTTATCACTCCGTAGTAGTTACAGTAGTCCGGTAACATATCAACCCCAGCGTGTCCGGTTGTTAAGCGACGGGTCATGGGTGACTATGGGTGACACGGGTGGGTTAATGTGTTCGCGTATCGTCGTGTCCGCGCGCTTCCGAGATAACTTTGCAAGAGTACTACTACTGCTAGTACTACGGCTACGGTTGATGTGTATAAGTGACTCAATTGTACACACCTTTTCTATCAAATAATTTTTCAGACATTTTTTGGGTCTTAATTTATGTATGTGTTGGTCTTAAAAAGTCTTAAAAAGTCTTAAATTTGACTTTAAAAATGGTGCAAGAACCATGGGTTAATGCATTTAAGATATATTAAAGGAAGAGGGGCAGCAGGTGAGTGGGGGATGAGGAATAAGTAAATAAAAGGATGACAGGGAAGGGGGGCACGGGGCATATAACAAAAAATACCAAATAATAACAGTGGGTGCAGTGGAAGATCATATTAATATAATATTGTTATTAATAATCATATACATATATATATATATGAAAAATAAAAAATAGGGGGACGGAGGGGGGGCCCTGGGGCTGGGGTGCGGGGGCAGAATGAACCCACATAAATGTTATGAAAAATAAAAAATGGGGGGACGGAGGGGGGGGCCCTGGGGCTGGGGCGGGGGGGGGGGGGGGCAGAGTAAAAACACACACACATGTGGTATGAAAAATAAAAAATGGGGGATCCTTTGTGGGGGGGCGGGGGCTGGGATGGGGATCAGATGGGGGAGGGGGGTTAGGGTCAGGGGTGGGAGGGGTTATGTTTAGGGTCAGGGGGGGACCCGGTTTAGGGTTAGGGTCAGGTGAGGGAGGAGGTTAGGGTTAGGATAAGGGGTGGGAGAGGTTATGTTTAGGGCCAGAGGGGGTGGGGTTAGGGTGAGGGCTAGGTAAGGGAGGGGGTTGGGGTTAGGGTGGGAGGGGGGAGAGGTTAGGTTTAGGACCAGGGGGGGCGGGGTTAGGGTAAGGGCCAGGTGAGGGAGGGGGTTGGGGTTAGGGTGGGGGGTGGGAGAGGTTATGTTTAGGGCCAGGGGGGGCGGGGTTAGGGTCAGGGCCAGGTGAGGGAGAGGTTAGGATGGGGGCTAGGGGAAGAGGATAAAAACCATGATGAGGGCCCGGTCTGTGGTGGAGGCAGAAGGGGGACGGGGCCAGGTAGGCTGAGGTAAGGGCCAGGGCGAGGGGCACAGCTCTAAGGGAGGGGGCATTGAGGGAGGGGGGCACCCACACTAACATGAAACATAAAACATCAAACATAAAGAACCAACGGCAGGTAGGTAATCTAAACGGGATCACACTTAATAAATGAACAATCCAATGCATGAACCTTACATCATGTAGAGGATAAAAGGTAAGTATGTACATAATAAAGCACAAGCAACACATAAGGTCATAGCACATAGATAGTCATAGAACAAGTATCAAACAGTGATGACCCTGAGGCGGTGCAGTCCATGTAACAGAGATCCCAGTGGGATTCAAGGGAGAGCAGGCAATGGTGGCAGGGAGGGAAGGAGGTCAGAGGAGACTGTAGGAGGCACTGGCGGGTTAGGACAGTGTTAGGGTTGGGGTTGGGGTTAGGGTTAGGTTTAGGATTAGGGCGCTCCCTCATGCGCCATGCAGCAGTACATGGGACTATCATGTAGTCTCCCATGCACTGCTACCATGTAACAGGAGGAGGGCACGGGCACAAGCAATTAAAATACGTTAACAACTTTTGCTTCAATAAAATCAATAAAATAAATAAAATATGGGAGAAAGGTTATGTTTAGGAGGGGGGGAGGGAAGAGGTTATGGTACGGAACTGATGGAGTGGCTATGTTTTAGGACCGGGACGGATGGAGGGGCGAGACGGATCATCATTTGGGCCAAACGGGGCTATGGAGGAAAGCCAAAAGATCCACCTTCTCTCAGCAGCTCTCCACTGGACCAGGGACCAACCGACATTGGTCTCTAGACCGGACAATGAAAAGTTGTTGATATGATGTGAGATGAAGTGAGTATACAGCCGTTTATCATTTGTTCCTTTCTGAATGTGATAAATGTGTTGGTATAACCTCTGTTTGATAGTAGCTCCCGTTTCGCCCACATAGATGATCCTGCATAGTTTGCACTGGATGGCGTAGACGACGTTGCAGGAGAGTAGTGTGAAGGTCTGCGAGATGGGGGCACCGGCTCGACAGTTGAAGATGTACTTCAGGTTAGTAAAATAGGGGTCGAAGGTTGTGCGTATTGCCTTGTTGAGTGCTGTATGGACTAGCATGTCCTGCACATTTTTATTACGGCGGTGTGACATAAAAATTTTAAAAGAAGCGAGTGGGGCGGTTTGAGGTTTGGCAGAATTAAAATGTTGCTTTATAGCTTGCTTGAGGGGGGCCTAGTTGTCGCGAGAATGTTGTAATGAATGGAATTAACCTATGTTCCGTGTTCTTTTTTCCAGGGAGAACGGGCCAGCCTGGCTGGAAGAGGGCGGTCACTTCCCCTTTAATAGTCAGAAGAAAACGTTTGGAATAGCCGCGGGGTCTAAGGGCCTTGAAAAGGGTCCTGGTGGCCTGCTCTACGTGGTGGGGTAGAGAGCAGATGCGGTGGAAACGGATTAGTGCTGGAGATGCGGTGGATACGGATGGAGCTGAAAGTATGCCGGGGATGGTAGCTGGTGTTAAATAATAAGGAATGCCTGTCAGTGTCTTTAAAATAAACCTTGGTGGCTAATGTTTTGTGTCCATCCTTCGTCTCTGTGAAAAAAACTATTGTGTCAAGGAAGGGGACCTGCTGAAGATGGAGAGTGTGTTTGAGTTTGATACGGGGGTGGTGTGAGTTGAGGATATGCATAAAGTGGTTGAATTCCGTTTCGGTTTTGTCCCAGAGGCCAAAGAAATCATCTAGATAACGGAAATAAATTAAGGGGCGTGAGGGGCATTTAAGAAATGCAGATTCCTTCCAGTCGGCCAGATAAATGTCCGCGTAGGCCGGTGAATATTTCCTCCCCATGGCGCAGCCGCATATTTGTAAAAAGAACGATTTGTCGAATAAAAAGTCGTTACGGGTAAGAGTGATTTCTAAGAACTTTAAAATAAATGTATCAGGACGAGATGGTTCACCGCCTCAAGGCCCAGGACAGTGTCAATGTTCGTGGATAAGGAATCTACATCGATTGAAAAGATAAACGTGTTATCGGGGACGGTGAGACTTTTTAACTTGTTAACAAATGTATATGTGTCCTTGAGGTAGCTCGGGTGAGTATGGGATAGGGGGTTAATATATAAATCTATAAACTCCGCCAAATGGTACGATTCAGAGCCACAGTCACTTACTATGGGGCGTCCCGGAGGGACCACGAATGGAACAGTCCAATTCTCTGGGGGTTTGTGTATTTTGGGGAGAAGGTAGAATAATTAAGACCCTAACCATCGCCTGACGCTCCAGGTACATGGGCTGCGTGAGAGGGCCATAGTAGATGGGGTCATTAAGATGAAGTGTCGCCTCCAGAATGTAATTAGTTCGATCCTGTATTACAATTTGCCCTCCCTTATCCGCCGGTTTGATAATAATCATGGCGAGATTTTAATTTGTTGAGGGTTAGGGTTAGGGCTCCCGAACCTGATCCCCAATTCCCCCCGCGCACGTTAAGGCCCCCCGGTTGTACGGTACCAGTGTTGGGCGTAACGCGTTACAAAAGTAACGCGTTACCGTAATATATTACATTTAGTCAGTAACGGAGTAATATAACGCGTTACTAACTATATTTCGGTAATATTATTACAGTTACTGAGTCCGGTAACGCGTTACAATCATGGACATAATAAAGGATGGACCACGGACTGGAAAGTGGCCGCCCATTCATTCCTATACAAACTGCTCAGTGGCTCAGGGTAACATACAGGAGCGATTTGCTTCCGCGTTATGCGGCCAAGACACGTGGCCTAGTCCGTGACGTACCGGATGCAGAAATATAGAACGCATGCGTGCCCATCCCCCCACTCCGGTCCAACAACAATATAAAATGATACCGTAATGCACATGTTCTTTGTCTTTGGATCTTTTGAATAAATGGATCAATACATGATGAATCACAATGATCGCAAGCAGAGGACCGTGAGAGTTATTGAGCAGCAGATGAACCAGTTCAAAAATCGGACACGTTAACGGAGCACTGAACTAGGCCCTCTTGGATGCCATTTGTTTCACTACGACTCCTTTCAACTGCACACCCCTCTTCCCCCGCGAGATAAGGGCTAATAAAACGCTTGAGGTGGCGTTTTGAGGACATGGCATGAAGGTAATTATTAGCCTTTGATTGATATCCAGACATTTTTTGCGGAGACACATTCCTGTTCCCCACTTGTATTGGAGTGAACGGAGATATCTACTTCTGGGTCCCATGATTTGAGGGACCCGTCCACAGCCCGCTTAAACAGCTGCAATACCAGGCTTGGCCGCTGAGCACTGGTGGATTGCGGAAGTATGTGTTCCTGGGGGCTTGGTTACAATCCGAGCCACACAGACTCCAGCCCTTGTTTGGCTGTATATTTTGTCTATTAAGACTTTGTTGTTTGGTCCTAACCAAAACATTAATAGGCTCTAAGCATAAGTTCCTTGTAAAGTCTCTGTGGGACTGAAATGTTGAATGTGTTTCATTATTTATGCTGTTCTCATGCTCTTTTTTATTACTGCTATTTACTGCTATTTCAGGGCAGGATATATGATCAGGTTCTAAAATACTTAATTACAAAACATGCCCTGTCTGGTGGCTGTTAGACGTCATTCTTGAAGTGCACTTTTATTTTATTATTGAAATAGTATAAACTATTAACATGTTTGATTTCATGGAAATGCAACTTTTTTTGTTAAATGTTTGTGTGGCTGCACTTTGTAACTAAGGAGCTAATAAATGAGGCATAGAAAAATAGTTTGTCATGTCGTGTAAAGGTTTTGGTTGTTTAATTATTCTATATCATAACATTATTGTAATTCAGCCATTCATGGAACACACTACATGCAGATGCAATATAGACCTCATTAGACTTTAATGTTTGCCCCCCCCCCTCCGCCTTGTCCTGAATGTTTATTTTGGTGAAAGTAATAAGTAACTTATTACTTATTACTCTACACAGAAGGTAATATTGTAAAGAAACTTATTACTTTCAAATGCAAGTAACAAGTAATATGAAATATATTACATTTTGGAAGTAACTTGCCCAACACTGTACGGTACCCAAACGTCGAATCCAGAGGCGTTCGACTTGACATCTGCTAGCGGTAGACCACCTAAGGTTGCTATGTAACGACGTGGCGTACAGTGAGAGCAAGCCGTGCATAGTAAAGTGTTGCACTAGAGGGAGGTGTGTGTCCTTCTCTCGCAGAATGTTGTACCTGTGCTGGGCGAACCTAGTGAGCAAAGTGTTTTGGGTTTCTCCCACATATTGAGCGCCGCAGACGTCGCACCAGATTAGATAGACACAGTTCTTGGAGAGGGGGCTCCCCCGTCCCTGTGTAGGGAACACGTCGTGTGTGGTTTGATTGCGTACCCAGGGTCGGTACCGGAAAAATTGGCCCTGCGCATTCGGTCTAGGGCGAGACGACGAATGGAGTTTAGCCTGGACAAGGATGTCCCGGAGGTTCTTGTTCATCCTAAACGCTGCGATGATGCTAAAGTTATTAAGGAGGGTGGTTGAACTAACCATGTGTGAAAAATAGTTTTTAATTTCCCTCACTAGACGAACCGCCGACGGGGAGTAGGTGGTAACGAAGGGGAGATGAGGGCCAACAGCAACCGCTTTGGTTTCTCTGAACGTTCTGAGGGCCTTTCTCAGAAACGATCTGCAGTACCCTCTGGTGGACAACGCAGAGAATAGTACCTTGGTGGCTGACTGAAAGTCCCCAGGCCTAGAGCAGATCCTATGGAACCTAAGCAATTGTGATTTTACAAGCCCGGCATATGTGTGTCTGGGATGAAAGCTGGACTTGTGCAGCAGAGCGTGTGTGTCAGTGTCTTTAAAGTTGACCTTGATGTCCAGCCGGGATGTGGATGGGAACTCTGGGCCCTTAAATGTGGTCGTGTCTAGGAAGTCAACAGAGGAGGGGCTAAAGGTAGATTTAATAGTGATGGACGGGTTGTGAGTGTTTAGAATGGTTAAAAAGCCGTCAAAATCCTCCCTAGAGTGTGGCCACACCCCCCAACTATCATCCAGGAATCTAAAATAGTGTAACGTTTTTTTGGGACAGGACGCCAGGGCTGACACCTCCCATTCGGCCATGAATATGTTTGCGTAGGGTTAGGGTTAGGGTTAGGTTGAGCAAGTGGCACATGGGAGAGAGCGGAGGGCACAGGCACAAGCAAATATATTAAAATAATAACTTTGGCTTTTGGATAAAGAAAATAATAAAATAATAATAATAATAATAATAATAATAATAATAAAGGGTTGGGGTAGGGGGAAGAGCTATAATATAGACAAGAAAGGTTATGGTTAGGAAGGAGGTGGAGAAGGTTATGGTTAGGAGAGGAGATGGAGGAGGTTATGGGTAGGAGAGGATACTGAGGAGGTTATGGGTAGGAGAGGAGATGGAGGAGGTTATGGGTAGGAGAGGATACTGAGGAGGTTATGGGTAGGAGAGGAGATGGAGGAGGTTATGGGTAGGAGAGGATACTGAGGGGGTTATGGTTAGGAGAGGAGATGGAGGAGGTTATGGTTAGGAGAGGATACTGAGGGGGTTATGGGTAGGAGAGGATACTGAGGGGGTTATGGGTAGGAGAGGATATGGAGGGGGTTATGGGTAGGAGAGGATATGGAGGGGGTTATGGGTAGGAGAGGATATGGAGGGGTTATGGTTAAGTTATAGTAAGGGCTGGATGTTGACTGGAACTAAAAGGAAGGAATAAATAATAAACAGATGAGTTACGAAGGGGGGCGAGGACCACCCTCATTTATGCCCAACGGAGCAGTAGAATCAAGCCTGAAAATCCACCTTCTCTCCGCTGCCCTTCTCTGGACCAGGGTCCAACCTAGATTGGTCTCCAGGCCAGAGAGGGAAAAGTTGGAAATATCATGTTTGGCAAAATGGGCGTACAATAACTTTGAAAACGTCCCCCTCTGAATATGATATATATGTTGGTAAAGTCTCTGTTTTATAGTGGCACCTGTTTCGCCCACATAGATGGTTCTACATTGTCTGCATTGGATGGCATAAACAACATTGGTGGAAAGCAGCGAGAAGGTCTGCCAGATGGGAGTTTGCCAAGTTGAAGATGTATTTGAGGTGAGTGAAGTAGGGATCCAAGGTTGTGCGTATCGTCTTATTTAGTGCCGTATGAACCAGCATATCTTTTACATTTTTATTGAGGCGATATGCCATGATGACTTTAAAGGTTGCGAGTGGAGTGGTTCGAAGTTTAACAGCGTTGAAATGCTGTTTGATGGCTTGGTGAAGGGGGCCTAGTGAGCGAGAGAATGTTGTGACGAGTGGGATTAATTGCTGATCTATGTTTTTGTCTTTAGCAGAGAAGTTGGCCTGGTCGGATGGAAAGAGAGCGGCTACTTCATGCTTGATAGTACGGAGAAAGCGTTTGGAGTAACCGCGGGGCCTAAGGGCCTCAAAAAGGGTCCTAGTAGCCTCCACTACATGGTGAGGGAGGGAACAAATACGATGGAAGCGGATAAGTTGGGATTTGATAATAGAACGACAAGTGTGTCGGGGATGGTAGCTGCTGCTAAATAATAAAGAATGCCTGTCAGTGTCTTTGAAATATACTTTAGTGCCTAATGTTTTGTAACCATCTTTTACCTCAGTAAAGAAGACTATGGTGTCCAAAAAGGGGACCTGCTGGAGATGAAGAGTATGTTTAAGTGTGATACGGGGGTGGTGTGAACTAAGAATGTGAATAAAGTGATTTAATTCTGTCTCGGATTTATCCCATAAGCCAAAAATGTCATCAAGGTACCGATAATATAGGAGCGGACGTGACGGGCATTTGAGAACAGCTGATTCTTCCCAGTCAGCCAAATAGATGTCTGCATAGGCCGGTGAATATTTTCTACCCATAGTGCAACCGCTTATTTGGAGGAAAAAAGATTTATCAAACAGAAAATCGTTCTGGGTAAGGGTAAGCTGTAAAAATTGTAAAATAAAATAATCAGGACGAGATAAAACGGATGATGATTCCAAGGCTTTTTTAACAGCCTCCAAGCCCAGAGGAGTATTGATATTAGTATAGAGAGAATCAACGTCTACAGAGAAAATAAACGTATTCTCAGGGACGGTTAAATGTTTCAGTTTATTAACAAATGTATACGTATCTTTGACGTAACTCGGGTGTGAATGGGACAGGGGATTTATATAGTAATCTATAAACTCTGCCTGGCGATAAGATTCCGAACCACAGTCGCTCACAATGGGACGACCCGGAGGGACCAGATATGGTATAGTCCAGCTCTCTGCAGCCTTATGAATCTTCGGAAGAAGATAGAATAGTCTAGCGAGCGGGAGATCCGGGCCGTAGAGGTAGTTAGCTTGTTTTGCTGTAATAAGGCGTTCCTTTTTCATTTGATCAATTAAAGTTCTGACCATCGTTTGTGTCTCCAAGTACATCGGCTGTGTGAGAGGGCGATAATATGTAGTGTCGTGAAGTTGACGTGTCGCCTCCAAAACGTAATTGGTCCGATCCTGTAGGACTATTTGACCACCTTTATCTGCTGGTTTAATAATAATCTCCTGCCGAGATTTTAGATCTTTAAGAGCCTGCTGTTGTTGGGTGTTGATATTACCCTCCCCTTTATGACGTCGGGGTCGGAGGTCACGAAAGGACCGGAGGTCGGGGTCAATTAGCTTGCGTATGGGTGTCGAGACGGACTCCATGGCTGGCTCCCACATAGACGGTATGGTAAACGGTAGGTTGGAAAAATCTGTATCAGAATAATCCAGAATTTTAAGACGCCGGTGATATGTGTGCATGTCTCGCCTCAACAGGTCGCGGTGTCGGGATGAAGGTGAGGCCCCGTTCGAGGACCTCGCGTTCTAGCGGGGACAGCTGGACGGTGGAGAGGTTAGAGACATTGGAAAGGGAGACCGAGGGGGGCGACGCTGCGCCTAGCAACCCAACTGTAAACCCAGTTGGTCCAGCCAGTCCCTCATCATCGATCTCGCCGTCTCCGGAGTCCAGGGGATGTTATCATGAGTGGTCTGAAATTTGAGTAGAGATAGTTGGTTGAGGTAGCCAGAGCGGGAGTCCACGTCCTCTATGTGATCTCTAACAAAGGTGTTAAATGCTTTAACACAGCGAAGTTGGCAGGCGGATAACCTGATGGAAACGGTTAGCAGAGGAATAACAATACGGGCCTGTGGGAACTTCTCTCTGGCTAATCTGACCAATCGACGGGTGTCTTTAATGATGGTGAGTGCTGTCTGTACCCTAAGGCAGTTGTCAATTTTGTGTCCGGTCTAGGGGACGTAAGCCTAAGCAGGATGGCCGTGAGATGTCTAAGTGTCGCTCCTGGATAGCTGTCTGCCTGGATAGAGTCCAATTTAAATGTAGGTATGCGGGCAATATTAGAATCCCCCATAATAATGACCGGTTGTCTAATGGGGAGGGACCAAATGGAGGCCTTCCGGTTGGTGTAAGGATGTAAACGGGGCTGGTAGCAAGAAGGGGACCCGGATTGGTCATCTACCGATGATTCAGATGGAGAGGGGAGGAGTAATGGGGGAGAGGAGGGGGAGGAAGAAGAGGAAGAGGTAGGAAGAGGAGATGGAGCCTGGTGAGACGATGTGATGTTCGGTTCTTCCCCTGTTGTGGTAGATCCATCTGCAGGAGGGATCAAAGGAGGTGAAGGAGAACAAGGGTGGATCTCGGCAATGAAGGTGAGCAGGTTGGGTTGTTTTTTTGCATTCTGGTTTGTGTTATTTTGTTTGACGACTGTTAAAGTGGTCTCCTCCGTCAGAGAAGGCGGTGAGGAGGTCAACATCAGTGGAGAGGTCAAAGGGCAAAGCTGCCCCTGAGTCGGGTTTCTCCTGCGGGAGAGACGACTGGGTCTGGGGGTTGAACAGGTAAGAGATGTAATTGGGGGTTCAGGGCCTGGTGTGGAAGACTTAAGGAGGGTCACTGAGGTGTGATCTATAGGAGTTGGAGGAATGGTGTCAGTTAAGGTAGTCTGTGCTGGTAAGATGACAGGAGGTGGACGTGGTCTGACCACCGGGAGGCGTTGTGGTAGGGGAGGGTGGTTTTGCCGTGGTGGTTGAGGGGCTGGTGTAGCTGTAAAGGTGGGAGGAAAGCGTCGGGCCAAACCAAGGGAAAATGGTGGGAGGGAGAGAAGAGAAGGGATAGGTAAGGGCCTGGAAGGTAAGATGAGTGTGTTGCGGTGTTTGAAGGGAAATGAAGCAGTTAGTGGTCGTGTAGGGAGCGGTGGGAAGGTTGCGTTGTCTGAGATAAGCAGTGGAGTAGTAGGTGGTGGCAGATCGGCAGTAAGACTGGTTAACAATGAGCGAAGTGTAGTGATAGATGAGGGAGTCAGGCCTCTGCCGTACCTTTGGCGGGCCCATCTAAGAGCTCTATCAAGGGCCTCCTCACTAAATGGGCTCAGGGTCAAGGGGAAATCCTTTCGGATTCTTCCATAATGTTTCTGTAGGATCCGTAAATTATTATTCAACCAGTCAATTGTGTTATTCTTAATTTCAGTTAAAACAATGTCGTCCGGTGCCGCCGGTTTGATGAAGGCTGTGAGGTATGCTACCTTTCTAGCCATCCCCAGCGGGGGGACCCCTGTAATGAGGGCTTCCGACAGAATCTCTGTGTGGTGGATCGATTGGAGAAGTTTAAACTATGTTTTGCTTAATAAAAACTCTGAATTGCTTGATGTGTCTGTCCCAACAGGAGTAACCTTGGAAGGAGGAGGCTTCTGTGGTACTGTGTTGTAGGTACCCAATAGGCTAAATCTGTTTTTATAAGAGTTAGCCATTTTAAAGGGGGACCCAGACTAATTCAAAAGAAAAAGAAAAGCGGGGAAGGGGTTGGGGTATAAAAAAAGAAACGAAAAAGGGAAAACAGAAGAAAAATGCAAAACAAACTATCATAAGGTTAAACCGCAATTCGCATTGAAAAAAAGATTTGCTAGAACAGATGTAGTTGTGGTTATGCAGCTGTGAGTCAGATCGTAGAGTAAACTAAAAATAAGAAATGAAAATAAAAAATGTAAGGGAATGAACTATGCAAAACCAAAAAGGAAAAAGTCAAAGGTAGAGGGTTGGTGGGATGTGGTTGGTCCGATGGTGAATTGTCTTAGCTGGGAGGTAGATTGTGTTCAGGTCAGGAAACAAGATGTTGCTGATCGTCTGGTAGGCTGGTGGTAAGCTGGTTGTGGGCTGGTGGTAGTTCCCAATAAGTGACCCTAGAATGGTTCAAGGGAGGGGGGGCGGGTGGAGTTGGGCCGGTTGGTTGAGTAGATCGTAGTAGATGTTGTGTCGGTCTAGTCTTCAGTGTACACACATACATATATATGTATATATATGCACACACATGGACACACGCCCAAAAATCACAAACCCATACTCTCTTCTGTAATGAAAAAAAGCCTTAATGTTGGAATGGCATTGTTCGGGGAAGGCAGGAGTGTGTCCCTGTTGTTTCTCTGTGTGTGTTTTATCTTCTCATAGCCTTGCAGTGTGTACACACTTTAGAAAAAACTGAACTGAACACACAGATGTTGGGGTACTCACCGCCCAATAGACCACCAGGACAAAAGGAGAAGGTCTGAACAACTCACTTCACGACGTGGACCAGATTGAGTAAGTATATTCCAGAAGCAGTTAAAAAAGTAAATATTTATTGGATCTAGAAACAATAAACTAAAAAAGGTTGCACACCAACAAAGGTTAGGGTTAGGGTTAGGATAGGGTGTTTTAACCGAAGTGCACCCCGGTGCAGGCCGTTTTCGGTGAATATCTTTTGACAGGAAGGTGCTAGAGAAACGGGAGGCAGACGCACCCCCCCCCCCCCAAAGGGAGGAGCGGCTTTCCAACGGCGCCAAGCCCGAGTCTGTGCGACCTTCCCCCCCCGAGATGTGGAGTCGGGCATCACATATGCTGCTGGCCGTAGCGGCTTTGCACAGCAAAATCCTAAGTGTGCTCGGTGAATATATTTTGACAGGAAGGTGCTAGAGAAACGGTTAGGGTTAGGTACAAGCATTAAAGGAGACTCCGGGTGCACGGGCCATCATCATGCAACTCCCCGAGATCCTCGACACACTCCCACATTAAAACACAAAGGTTATGAAGTCCCCAATCTAGCGATCGTGAGACATTTTGGTCTGTTCTTTCTTTTTTCAGAAGCCTTTTTTCCGGGTCGCGTAGCTACGGACAAGAAGGGACTCGCCCCCAGTACCTTGGCATGCCCGATGGGCCTCCTGGTGGGCGTGTCTGGTGACGCCGTCCGCGGGAGGGTCAAAGGTCAGCCGGACAGGGGGGTGTCGTAGTCGTACGAAGGGGCGTGGCGAGGAGCTGGAGGAGAGACGACCCGGAAGGGCGGGGCTCACTCCGCGGCAGCGGCAGGGCAGGAGAAGGCCGTGAGGCTTTCTTTGAAGGGCTGACGTGGCGTGTGGGCCCCCTGGGGGGCGTGTCCGGGGCGACGCCATCAACCGGGATGTTCGAGGGCCAGCCGGGCGTGGGCGGAGCCAAGGGAGGACACACGGGCTGACCAGAGGGGCGTGGCGTGGGCGGAGCCAAGGGGGGACGCACGGGCTGACCAGAGGGGCGTGGCGTGGGCGGAGCCAAGGGGGGACGCACGGGCTGACCAGAGGGGCGTGGCGTGGGTCCAGCGCCGGGGCTTGGCGGAGGTGTGCGCCGTCCTCTGCGGCGCGGCCGGAGGGGGTCTCGAGCCTGCAGGGGGAAGGAGAGGGGGAGGGGGGGAGGAGGGGGAAGGGGGGAGGAGGGAAGGGAGGCTAGGGGGGGGAAGGGTGGTAGGAAGGGAGGGGGGCGTCGGGGGCAAGGGGGACCGGTCCCTGGCGGTTCGTGTGTGGGCGTCCCAACCCCGGGGAGATGGGTCGCGGGGGACCCAAGGGGGAGGGAGAGGAACCGGTTCGTGACATGCGCAGAAGTGACTACGGCAACCCGGGAGGCGGGAGGGCCAATCAGGTGCCAGGCTGGATCAACACTTTTGAATTTTCAACAAAGACGCATAACGCGTCACGATCCATGATGGCTGTCCGGAGACGGGGGGACCAATCAGGTGCCAGGCTGGATCAACACTTCCGCACGGTGACAATAGGTGATGACTGACAACAGAGGACGCCAAACAGGCCGATAACATGTGGTATTCGGACTGTACGGGGAAGCACACACAAAACACAAATTACGCGAGTCAGACAATGTAAACGATCGTACCGACAGGACATAAACGAATACATTGGACGGGGCGGGTGAATAAAAAACGACAAACAACAATAAAAGACAATAAACGTAATTCAATGAGGGGATAAAGGGGCAAATAAACCAATAGAAGGTATGGAATAAAGTACGAGCGTCACAATGAAAGTGCGTCACGTGTCATCATTCCAAGATGGATACCCGGAAGCGGGGGGACCAATCAGACGCCCGGCTGCAGAAGGAGAAGACAAACACAGAGTGAATTGAATAGATTAAATAATGTAAACGATCATACCAATGGGACATAAACTAGTACATTAAAACGGGGCAGATGACAAAAAATAATAAACACAATACAATGAAGGGATAAATGAAAAATAATAAACGGATAAATGAATAGATAAATCAATAGAAACTAATGGAAACAACCGAGAGGCAGACGCACACACACACGCACGAGCGGTGCTGGGTCAGGCCAAACGGGGGGGACATAAGAACGGTGGTGAGGGGGACCAGAAGGGGAACATGGTAAGGGTCAGGGTCACAACAGGGTCAGGGGTCAGAGCCCGGGGAGGGGGACGGTTGGGGTTAGGGCCAGATGAGTGAGGGGTCAGGGTTAGGGGCAGATGAGTGAGGGGTCAGGGTTAGGGCCAGATGAGTGAGGGGTTAAGGTAAGGGCCAGGAGAGGGAGGGGTTAAGGTAAGGGCCAGGAGAGGGAGGGGTTAAGGTAAGGGCCAGGAGAGGGAGGGGTTAAGGTAAGGGCCAGGAGAGGGAGGGGTTAAGGTAAGGGCCAGGAGAGGGAGGGGTTAAGGTAAGGGCCAGGAGAGGGAGGGGTTAAGGTAAGGGACAGGAGAGGGACGGGTTAAGGTAAGGGCCAGGAGAGGACGGGGTTAAGGTAAGGGCCAGGAGAGGGAGGGGTTAAGGTAAGGGCCAGGAGAGGGAGGGGTTAAGGTAAGGGCCAGGAGAGGGAGGGGTTAAGGTAAGGGCCAGGAGAGGGAGGGGTTAAGGTAAGGGCCAGGAGAGGGAGGGGTTAAGGTAAGGGCCAGGAGAGGGAGGGGTTAAGGTAAGGGCCAGGAGAGGGAGGGGTTAAGGTAAGGGCCAGGAGAGGACGGGGTTAGGGTGGACGGTGAAAGGGTGAGGGCAAGGGGCCGTGCGCAAGGGCCGAGGCGAGGGGCACGTCTCAGAAGGAGAGAGAGGGATGGGGGGCACACGAAAACAACCAACACCTACGGCTCGGGGAGGGACACACGGGACCACACGGGAGAAAACAAAACACAACCACAATATACAAGAACCTTAAAATGTATAGGGTGAACAGGTGATGGGCAACAACAATAACACACACAACAACACAAATCATGAGCCCTATAGGGCAACGATACGGCTGAGGGCGGTGTAGTGTTTGTTGAGGACGGTCTGGCCGGACTCGCGTGCCCAGGTGTTGGTGGGGAGGGAAGAAGATCAGGAGAGTCGATAGGAGGCACTGGCGGGTTAGGGTTGGGGTTAGGTTCAAGATTAAATGGCATCATCACACAACTCACCTGGATCCCCAACCCAACCCCACACTATGTGATGACGTCCTGGGGGTATGCTACTGAGAGTTCTCGTTGATGAGCCCCTCAGCAGTGGAGCAGCCGAACGAGGCTTCCTGGTAAGTGATGCAAGCCTCCTGGCGGTGCTGGCACGTCTGGAGAACATGCACGTGTGCGTGATCGGCGTGACGACGTCCGCGGGCGGGTCAAAGGTCATCCGGGACCTTCTCGCGTTGCTGACGCGTTTCGTGGACCTCCTGGTGGGCGTGTCCAGGATGGCGCTGTCAGCCGGAGGGTTGAAGGTCAGCCGGGCGCGGGTGGAGCCAAGGGGGGTGCCGACGGGGACAGCGTCCCGACGAGGGTTGGTCTGGGCAGACCCACTGGGGGGTGTCATGCCGGGAGACGCAGGAGCTGGCAGAGGGGGCGTGGCGAGGGTCCGGCGCCGTTGCAGGGCGGAAGCGCTGGTCTGGGCAAACACATGGGGAGGTGTCGTGCCGGGAGATGCAGGAGCTGGCAGAGGGGAAGTGGCGAGGGTCCGGCACCAGGGCAGGGCGGAGGTAGGCGTCGTCCTCTGCGGCAGGGGCGCGGCCGGAGGGGGTCTCGAGCCTGCAGCAGGGCGTCCGCGTGTCCTGGCGGAGGCGGTGGCCGTACTGGCGAGCGGCCCAGGAGGCAGCCACATCAAAGTTGCGCCGCCAGGCAGGGTCCGCAAGGCAGGAGAGCTCACTCACCTTCTGGGCCACCGTAGCCCTGTAGTGGTCCCGCAGGAGGATGGTGGTGGTGTGTCCCCAGTTGCGAGCGTTGCCATCAATGAAGCCAAGGGTCGCGGCGTTGGGGACAGCAGGGCGGCTGCGGATGGAGGCCGTCAAGGAGCCGGTGAGCCTGGCGATGATGGGGAGAGGGTCCGGGCCGGAGGCGTTGTCCAGGTGGTGGGCCGCCTTGATGGCCGCGAGGATGAGGCGGTTCTTGAGCGCGAAGTCCGGGTCATCGGAACGGGGGAAGTCCGTAGTTACAGACTCTCAGAGGTCATTCGTTATTTGATTGTCCTTGTTGGACCGTATGTAGGCAATGCTACACAAAGGAGCCGTGCATTTACTGTTGCGCAGTGTGTCTGTGTTTCAAGTTCAATGGTGGCCCCACATGTTCAACGTACATTAACCATGGATAGTCAAGCGCCGTGTTGTCCATTATCCCTTACATAACCGCTATGTCAGTGACACAATTAGGCCTAGGCTTTTTTTATTCTACAAACTCATATTATAGCTGTGAGAATTGTTAAGAAAAATCCCCTCCATAGTCGCCCTGGAGTCACAGGCCGACAGTCTCCTGCAAGAATCAGGGAAACCTATTATAGGACATTCATCCCAAAAATTAAACATTTAGATGAATACGTGATACTTTGTTTTGATAGTTATATACCTCTGATTGGAGATTGATTGTCGGCGGCTCCTCCAAAATAATGTTTGTACCTTCAACTAAAAATGACACAATTAATTTACACTCAATCATTTCACATTTGATTAGCATGACAATTATTTATGTCCATTGCCAATACATGAATACATACTCATTACAAACGCCTTGGAAGTCGAGGCAGTGCCAGTGGGGTCAGAGGTCATCCCCCCTTCCACCATCATCGGCCGACCTTCGTTATTGGCGAGAGCCAGCTCCTCCGAAGTGGTGAAGGGTGGTGGAGCAGTCCCCCTCCCAGTCGTATTCATTTGGGTTTTCTTTTTATTTGCTACAGGTAATCAACATGAGATTAAAGGTTGGAGCCTAGGTCATTGCAAATCATAGGCTAGATTCACCTGAAATTATTCAAATGGATGCTTACAACTTCCCACATTGAATAATATTTTAATATTTATTTTTGACTCGGCCCAACGTTCGTAGGAGCGTGCTGGCAACACATCTATGGGGATAAAAGGCATGATGTTGCATGATATTTTTCAGACAATATGCAGAATCTTTTCACTTTCGAATTAACACGGTCGGCTATTTTTTGCCAGCACGCCACCCTAGCCATATTATGGGCAACCGTGTTCCCCTTGGCTGTGATTTGAACTTTGAATTCCTCGTAGGAGTTCATAATAAGACACTGCTCGCTGCTAATCTTAATTTTAAGACACTGCTCGCCTTGGGTGAAATACACCGCTCTGAGAGCGGTGTATTTCACCCAAGGCGAGCAGTGTCTTAAAATTAATCGATCGAGAGCGGCGCTCTCGATCGATTAATTTTGCATAAGGGTGAGTCAAATGACGCGAGAAACGCCCCTTTTGTGAACGCGCATTGAACCTAAAGCGGAAAACCTGGTTCAACTAATTGAATCTAAAGTGAGCGTCGTGGAACCATTTAACTCTGATTGCGAGTTGCGGCTCTGTCGAGCCAGGTTTCCCCAAGAAAGCCTGGGTATGTTCAGCGAGCTTCGTGGTATAACCCCAGGTCCCAGTCTAAACAATCAGGCTTGAACAGAGTGACACACAAACACACAGACACTTTAAAGGAGTTTTTCACCCGCTCTGTATCCTTGCTTGCCCCAACAAGTTTGTGCGGCGTGTTTGTTGTTTTGTTTCCGGTGTAGCTAGATCCGGTATGGTGTTGTAGTTTTTCTAATGTGACTAGTTGTTGCTAGACAGCAGGTGAAACAACTACAACGTTTGCCAAGCCAAAAGAGCGTTAATCGCGCGTTAAAAAAATGAACGCAGTTAAAATTGGTTTGCGTTAATGCCGTTAATAACGTTAAACTGCCAGCCCTAATAAAGACACACATAGATAAACATGCGCGCATGCACAGACGCATATATAAACACACATACACAAACACATAGGCCTATACAGGAACACAAACACATATACACACACACACACACACGTATATATGAACACACACACACTCACGTACATATGAACACGCGCCACGTGCACACACACACCTTATTATAAACACTCAAATATACACACAGACACATGTACACCCGCACATCTATAAACACACACACACACACACACACACACACACACACACACGCAGATATGAACACACACACGCAGATGTGAACACACACACACGCACGGACTACACACACAAGTATATATAAACACACACACACTGTTTTGGTGATTTATATTCATGTAGCCTACTCAACTATAATATCCTGTATCCATCGCTATCTCTAGTCTTTATAGTGCAACACTTAAAAGCCGTTGCTTTAGTTATTTCAAGATTTAGTTTATATGTACTCAAAGGATTTTTTAAGTACGCAGAGAGAGAGAGAGAGAGAGAGAGAGAGAGAGAGAGAGAGAGAGAGAATTTCAAGATCTCATACAGGAGTTTCTGGCTGCCCTTTATGTCTTTCTGTCCTTTATCGATACTGGTATCAATCTGCTCTCAGAATAACCACCAACCTCCAGGAAAGACAAACTCCTCCTCATCTACCAGAGTGGTGTGCACAAGGCCTTACAGAGTGAGAATGGACACCTGGACTTGTTCCTCCGCTTCCTCCTGGGCCTGACTGAAGTCCAGTTCTCTGTGGTTTCCCCGATAAAGAGACAAAAAATGTACAAACCTGGCGATCGGAGACTGCTTATTGCAAAAGTCATCCTGGATCGCGATTCTCTTTCAAAGCGCAGAAGAGATGAGAGAGGAGAGGGAGAGACAGGGGAGAGTAGAGAGAGAGAGAGAGAGAGAGACTCTCTGTAGGGTAACTGTAGGCCTACAGACAGACTGTCTGTCTGTCTGTAGGTTCTTCTGTTAATCAAGTAAATATTTTAATGAGACGGTTTCCTTAAGTATAATAAGATATGAGTGACTTAAATGACTTATTGACTTATTATAGCATTGTTAACATAATGTTAATGTGAATGTCATGAATGTTGTTCATCATTTCGGGCATCTGGCAAGGATGCCCACTAGGCGCCTCCCTTGGGAGGTGTTTCAGGCACGTCCAGTGGGGAGGAGACCTCGGGGAAGACCCAGGACTAGGTGGAGAGATTATATCTCAACACTGGCCTGGGAACGCCTCGGGATCCCCCCGTCAGAGCTGGTCAATGTGGCCCGGGAAAGGGAAGTCTGGGGCCCCCTGCTTGAGCTGCTCCCCCCGCGACCCGACCCCGGATAAGCGGATGACGATGAGGATGAGGATGAGGATATTATAAATATTTTTATTTTATTATTTATTTTCTTTAAAGTTATTTTCCCAGCAAACTGGCCTGTTCCCTAGAGGAGCAGTATGGGGAATCAAAGTTGAAACAACTTGCCCAAAGGTTCAGACTTGATGACAGAAAAATTCTTGAAGGCTATAGGGATTTTAAGGATAACTCAAGCATCATTCCAGAAAACCTTGCACCACTCCTGAATATCGACCATCTCATTCCAGTTAGCACTGCTGAGTGTGAGAGGGGGTTCAGCTTAATGAACATCATAGTGTGCCCCCTGAGATGCAGTCTGCACTTGGTCACAGTGTCGTCCTTGATGTTTATTCAACTGAATGGCCCACCACTCAGCCACCACAAAGTTCAATCCAACACGTATGTGAAGTCCTGGCTGGTGAAGCACAGGGGAGCCATGAACTCCAGAACACGCCCCTGCAAGGCAGGACCTGACGTGGAGGACAAGGAGGCCCTCTGGGTACTACTGTGAAAAGCATGCATACTAATACACACACATACACACATGCCATAGATAGATAGTTCTTAATCTACACATACTTTTCTTTACTGTTGAAATTTGAATAACTTGAATAAACTACAAACACATTCATTGACTGTCATTGATTGATTTAATATGACTTTAATTGATAACATAATGGAATATAGCCAGGCTAGCCTTACAGAGTCGCGACACTTTGCGTTGCGTTGTGTCGAGGTCGGTCTGATCAAAAAATTCATAGTTTACCCACCCCTAATTTGACCACTACAGCCCTGCCTAACAATACTAGGGGCTGGCAGATTTATGTCAACTTTCCTAACTTCACTTACATTACAAGATATGGCCTATATATCTTTCGTTTCATCTACAATTAGGTTCAATGTTTTACCAGTCCTGTACTGTTGTTGAGTATTACTTAATTCAGAACATGGAATAACGTATCATCTTTAACGTTAACTTAGATGTCAACTAGCCTAGATTTCAACGGCTCACCTCAACCTCGTAAACTTTATTTTTCTGTGATGCCTGGACGCTACCCTTGATAACTCCCCCAGGCAAAACAGCTACACTGACCACTCTGTTGGAGTGAAACAAATTCAACCCTTTCTTTACTCTTTCAGGTATCTCACTGAAGAAAGTAGTTATTGTAAAAAGGTTCACAGGTTCAGCCATTGTTGTTTGTTTTGATGTTCGACGGAGCAGTTGTACCCAGAAGTTTTATATTGAAAGGATGTTACATCACGACTTAACAGCCGAATTGTCGTATATAAGAATAAATTGTTTGATGCCGATATGTAGGGTAAATGTGGGTATCAGGTTAATTGGTTTGATCCAGATATGTAGGGTAAATGTGGGTATCAGGTTAATTGGTTTGATCCAGATATGTAGGGTAAATGTGGGTATCAGGTTAATTGGTTTGATCCAGATATGTAGGGTAAATGTGGGTATCAGGTTAATTGGTTTGATCCAGATATGTAGGGTAGTGGGGGTATCAGGTTAAATGGTTTGATCCAGATATGTAGGGTAAATGTGGGTATCAGGTTAATTGGTTTGATCCAGATATGTAGGGTAGTGGGGGTATCAGGTTAAATGGTTTGATCCAGATATGTAGGGTAAATGTGGGTATCAGGTTAATTGGTTTGATCCAGATATGTAGGGTAAATGTGGGTATCAGGTTAATTGGTTTGATCCAGATATGTAGGGTAGTGGGGGTATCAGGTTAAATGGTTTGATCCAGATATGTAGGGTAAATGTGGGTATCAGGTTAATTGGTTTGATCCAGATATGTAGGGTAGTGGGGGTATCAGGTTAAATGGTTTGATCCAGATATGTAGGGTAAATGTGGGTATCAGGTTAATTGGTTTGATCCAGATATGTAGGGTTATTTTGGGGTATCAGGTTAAATGGTTTGATCCAGATATGTAGGGTAGTGGGGGTATCAGGTTAAATGGTTTGATCCAGATATGTAGTGTTATGGTGGGGGTATCAGGTTAATTGGTTTGATCCAGATATGTAGGGTAAATGTGGGTATCAGGTTAATTGGTTTGATCCAGATATGTAGGGTTATTTTGGGGTATCAGGTTAAATGGTTTGATCCAGATATGTAGGGTAGTGGGGGTATCAGGTTAAATGGTTTGATCCAGATATGTAGGGTAAATGTGGGTATCAGGTTAATTGGTTTGATCCAGATATGTAGGGTAAATGTGGGTATCAGGTTAATTGGTTTGATCCAGATATGTAGGGTTATTGTGGGGGTATGAGGTTAATTGGTTTGATCCAGATATGTAGGGTTATTTTTGGGGTATCAGGTTAAATGGTTTGATCCAGATATGTAGGGTTATTTTGGGGTATCAGGTTAATTGGTTTGATCCAGATATGTAGGGTAGATGTGGGTATCAGGTTAATTGGTTTGATCCAGATAAGTAGGGTAAATGTGGGTATCAGGTTAATTGGTTTGATCCAGATATGTAGGGTAAATGTGGGTATCAGGTTAATTGGTTTGATCCAGATATGTAGGGTAAATGTGGGTATCAGGTTAATTGGTTTGATCCAGATATGTAGGGTTATTGTGGGGGTATGAGGTTAATTGGTTTGATCCAGATATGTAGGGTTATTTTTGGGGTATCAGGTTAAATGGTTTGATCCAGATATGTAGGGTTATTTTGGGGTATCAGGTTAAATGGTTTGATCCAGATATGTAGGGTAGTGGGGGTATCAGGTTAAATGGTTTGATACAGATATGTAGTGTTATGGTGGGGGTATCAGGTTAAATAGTTTGATCCAGATATGTATTACTGGTCACTGCGGTGCCCGCGGTATCGGTGCACGACGGGAGTCGTGACGGCCGGGAGTCGCGGGAGTGCCCGCCGCGCTCACGGTGAATGAATGTCCAATCCAACCATTTCTTCCTCAACTCTGCTTTCTTGGCCAAGAGATCTCTCTGTGTCGCTCTCTCTGTCTCTCTCTCTCTCCTTCTCCCTCTCTTTGATTCTCTCTGGTAGTTTAATTGTTTGTTCGGTCAAGTGTGGAGAGAGAGAGAGGGAGGTCATGTTTCCCGAAGCTCCGCTGGGCATTGGAAAGAACTACTTAATTCATCGTTCAGATCTACTTTATCTTATTTTATTTACCTAACAGTATATAGTTTGTTTCCGTCGTCCTCAATCGCTCGATTCAACAATACATTTTGGCACTTTTTACTCCCGGATCAGACCGCAGAAAAAGCCTTGGACTTTCCTATCGCCAACATGCCTCTGTATTCGGATATCTCCAAACTGAAACAGACATTGGCTTTAATTGAAACGAGACTAGCAGCAGTAGAAAAATGCAAAGGACTATCACAAGATACAGTGCCGATGGGTGAGTTCGCTGAGCTCACTCAGATACAGCAAGATGATCAAAGCTACACTGTATCCTTCCCGAAGCTGGACATGAGAGAGACAGTTCCAGCTGCGTCTTACTGGAACAGAGTCGGCGCTAAGCCAAAGCAACATACCAAAGTAAATCAACAAGTTCACTCAACACCAAATGCTAAGCTACCCAAAGCTAAAGTTATCAGCCGGATTAGCCCGTTACTCAAATCAACCCTGCCACTGAAGAACCGTTCCTGCCACTTCAAGAGTCCACGAACGCGCCTGCCACCGATGCACCCCTGAGCCCCGAGATGCGTCCGGACGGACAGTGCGGACAGAAACGGAACAACCAGTCGCCACGGAGGCGGGCTGCGCATGTGTCTGCCACCGTCCAACAAGGGCCCATCTCAGAGAAAGCAGATGAACCAGACACTCTGATTATAGGAGACTCAACTATCAAGGATATAACCGGTAAGAAGATCAAAACATGCATCTTCCCATATGGAATGGTTAGTAATATCAACCATAAACTAGCCAAAATCATATTGGAAAACCCCAAAATCTCACAGATTGTTGTGCATGCAGGATTTAATGATATTCAAAGAGAACAGTCAGAACTTCTGAAGAGGGATTACACTGATCTATTGGATACACTGGACAAAATACACATCAAGTCTTCCATCAGTGGACCCATACCAACTGTTGACAGGGGAATAAACAGATTCAGTCGTCTACTTGCACTGAATACATGGCTTTCCAGAGTCTGCAATGAAAGAGGAAGGGACTTTATTGACAATTTCAACTTATTCTGGGGGCGCAAATATCTTTTCAGAGCAGATGGCCTACACCCAAACAGGTTAGGCTCAAAACTGTTGAGTGACAATCTACTCTTCTCGCTTTACGCACAGGCCACAATCTTGCCATGGTCTGACGCACAGGCCACAATCAGAGCACAGGTTGAGAAGAAGCGAGACTACAGCCTCCCCCACACAACTACTCTGCCACTATCTGACACACAGATAGCAGACAGCCCACAGACCTTGAAGAGAGACAACAGCCCGCCCGACGCCATCAACACTGTGCCCTCCCCCATCGCTGATGCTGGCTTGGCGAGGAACGGCCACCCCCCTCCTCTGCATTCCCCCATCGATGATGAACTCCAGCCTCATCTCTCCTATAGCCACAACAACAACTCCAGCTCCGATGTCTCCCTTTGCGATTTTCCAGCCGAATTTAAGAAACTGGAACATGCTGGCATCAAACTTGCATCTGTGTCAATGATAGCATCGCCACGTCATGGCCGCAGGCTGCTAACACTGCTAACACCCAGGAGGACGGCGCCCCGCCCCCGCCCCGATAGTAGTCCTGAGTATTACTGAGACAAAAAAGGGTTCAGCCGTAGACACAGTATAAAGGAAGTTTCTCATAATCTGCTGAACCCAAGGTTGCCTACGTCAAAGCAGGGCAACTTTCGCATTCATGCTGTCACCACTAAGAGAGTAAACAAAGGGAAACTTAGACACACTGCTAACCTCACAAATCTCATATCTATTGCCTCCAAACCAAAAACAACCTTAAAGCCTATCAACAGCACCATCAGGATGGCTCTACTTAATGTGAGGTCTCTTAATAACAAATCATTTTTAGTTAATGATTTTATTAACACTTCCAAACTGGATTTTATGTTTTTAACTGAAACATGGCTGGAACAAAATAACAGTGCAACCGTTCTGATAGAGACAGCTCCTCCCGACTATAACTTTTTTGATGCATGTAGATCTGGAAAAAGAGGTGGAGGGGTTGCTGCTATATTTAAAAATGTATTTCAGGGGAAACAGATGTTATTTGGTGATTTTCCATCGTTCGAATACCTTAGTGCTGTATTGAAATGCTCCCCCAGAGTTCTCCTATTAATTATTTACAGGCCACTCACATATTCTGCAAATTTTTTCGATGAATTCACAGAATTATTGTCTAGCATCTCCACAGAATTTGACTGTCTAGTTATAACTGGTGACTTCAATTTTCATACTGATGATTTGAATGACAAGTGTGCAAAAAAACTTTTTACCATTTTGGACACATTTGAACTGTCTCAACATGTGAAAGAGGCTACTCATTGCAAGGGGCACACTCTAGACCTGGTTATCACAAAGGGCCTCAATGTTTCTGATCTCTCTGTGACTGATCCTTCCTTGTCTGACCACTTTTGTGTTTTCTTTAACATATCTTTTATTCCCGACATACAGACAAAATCAAACACTGTCAAAAAACGGTATATCAATGAAGATTCTAATGTACTTTTTAAAAAGGCCATCTCCTTGCTACCACCTCTAAACCCATGTACTGCTGATGATCTTGTAGAAAACTTTAATTTGAAAATTTGAAAGTCATAGATGTCATTGCACCTTATAAGGTTAAAACGATTTCTGGAAAGCAAAAGGCACCCTGGAGAAAAGCTGCTTCTGTAACAGCACAGAAAAAGGAATGCAGGAAGGTTGAACGCATCTGGCGTAAAACAAAACTTCATATTCACCATGATATCTATAAAGAGAGCCTCCGTGCCTACAATTTAGACTTAAAAAATGCTAGAGAAACATTTTTCTCCAATATCATTAAAACCAACACTAATAATGCAAAAACCCTATTTGCAACTGTTGACAGACTGACCAACCCCCCAACAGAAATTCCACCTGATCTCCATTCCACGCAGAAATGCAATGAGTTTGCAGCTTTTTATATTGATAAAATTGAAGGTATCAGACGCGCCATCAATATCTCCACGTCAAACAAAAATGTTGGACTACCAACCTGTTCAGGCAAAAATTACGTGGCAAGGATGGCATGCTTTAATGCTATAGACTCTCAAAATCTTGTGGAAACTGTGACACAACTAAAGCCATCCACCTGTTGCCTTGATACTATACCTACCAACCTCTTTAAGAATGTTTTCGACTGCCTAGCAGTAGACATATTGCAGATAGTTAACAACTCTCTCCAGTCAGGCAAGTTCCCAAAAGCTTTGAAAACTGCAGTTATTAAACCCCTTTTAAAAAAGCGGAGCCTAGATGCCTCTATTATTAACAACTACAGACCAATATCAAATCTACCCTTCATAAGTAAAATCATTGAGAAAGTTGTCCTCCAGCAACTAAATCACTTCCTGGCATCAACTGGTTGCTATGACACCTTCCAATCAGGATTTCGACCCCTGCACAGCACTGAGACCGCCCTTATTAAAGTTGTAAACGACATCCGTCTTAACACAGACTCTGGCAAAACCTCAATACTAATGCTACTTGACCTCAGTGCTGCATTCGACACTGTAGACCATACATTACTTCTGGAAAGGTTAGAAAACTGGGTGGGGCTTTCAGGCACTGTCTTAAATTGGTTCAGGTCCTACCTACAAAATAGGAACTACTTTGTTTCCATTGGCGACTTTGTATCAGAATCAACCAACGTGACATTTGGAGTCCCACAAGGTTCGATCTTAGGACCCTCTTTATTCAACATCTACATGCTCCCACTAGGGCAAATCATGCAAAATAACAATATTGACCATCATTGCTATGCTGATGACACGCAAATCTATGTATCGCTATCACCAAATGACTATCGGCCCATAGATCTGCTGTGCCAGTGCATTGAGCAAGTGAAGGAATGGATGTGCCGAAATTTCCTTCAACTAAATGAGGACAAAACAGAGATAATTGTATTTGGTCCTAAAACGGAAAGGCTTAAAGTAACCCAACACCTTCACTCTCTGTCCCTGAAAACTTCAATCAAAGCCAGAAATCTAGGGGTTATCATGGATTCAGATTTACATTTTGACAGTCACATCAAATCAGTTACAAAATCGGCATATTATCACCTTAAAAATGTAGCAAGACTTAGAGGGCTCATGTCCACCGAAGACTTACAAAAACTTGTACATGCCTTTATCACTAGTAAGCTTGATTACTGCAATGGTCTCCTCACAGGTCTTCCAAAACAAACTCTGAGGAAGCTTCAGCTTGTTCAGAATGCTGCTGCTAGAGTTCTAACAAAGACCAAAAGATTTGATCATATTACACCCATTCTGAAATCGTTACATTGGCTTCCTGTAGGTCAGAGAATTGATTTTAAAATCATGTTGCTAACCTATAAATCCCTACATGGTTTAGGCCCAAAATATTTAACTGATATGCTTCCACTACATCAGCCTTCTAGACCACTAAGATCCTCTGAGACCAATCTGTTAATTATCCCCAGAGTAAACACAAAACATGGGAAAGCAGGATTTAGTTACTATGCAACAAATAGCTGGAATAAACTCCCAGAGGATTTAAGACTTGCCCCAACTCTGAGCACCTTTAAAACAAGACTGAAGACTTTTATGTTTGCTATAGCTTTCTGCTAAAATCTTAAATACATTGCACTTTCTAAAAAGCTTTTTTAACTCTGCCTTTATTTTCTATTTTAATACTAAAATGCCTTTTTCTATATTAACCATTTCTTTGCATATGTCTTTCTTTTACTTATCTATTATTTTATTTTATTGTATGACAATGTTTATATGTGAAGCACTTTGAGTCTGCCTTGTGTATGAAAAGTGCTATATAAATAAAGTTGCCTTGCCTTGCCTTGCCTTTGTATTTCTGTGACGGACAGTGCTGTTAGCCTGTCAGAGGCAAGACATTTGGATGTCATGAATATTCATGAGTCAGAGCCGAAATCCTGGCGTTCCTCCCCGCCCACCTCCTCCTCCACCCTAGAACAGCGTGAAACAGGAGCACCTACTAAAAATTAATTTAAAAAAACACGCAATGACACCTTTACATTGTACAGCATACCAACAGCAGAATAACTCAGTGGAAGAGATGGAGCACTATCTTGTTATATCAGCATAGTAAGTCACTTTCCACTGATTCACTATCAGTATTGATATCATTCGACCAATCGTATTGCTGTGGAAATAACAAAATAGTCTTGAAGATTTTGAATCAGCAACATGCAGTCCTTGTCAAGACCAAGACCACAAGTATTGAAGCCACTAAATATCATGAAGTTTATAATTTAAAGGAAATATTTACCTGTTTCCTCTGTTTCCACTGATCACCATCCACTAACTGATGTCTTCTGTTTTTTTCTCATTTAGGATCTGCTGCGGTCCAGTGCCAACATAAAATAAAGTCTAATTTGCAGAAGAAGTTCAGGTGTGTGTTTGAGGGAATCGCTAAAGCAGGACATTCAACACCTCTGAATGAGTTCTACACAGAGATCTTCATCACAAAGAGAGGCAGTGGAGAGGTCAACCAGGAGCATGAGGTCAGACTGATTGAAACAGCTTCCAGGAAACCAGCCATAGAGGAAACACCAATCAGATGTGAGGACATCTTTAACCCGTTACCTGGACAAGATAAATCAATGATAAAACCAAGGACAATTATGACAACTGGAGTGGCCGGCATTGGTAAAACCGTCTTAACACACAAGTTCACTCTGGACTGGGCTGAAGACAAGGCCAATCAGGACATACACTTCACATTTTTCTTCACTTTCAGAGAGCTGAATTTATTAGAAATGAAAGAGTTTAGCTTGGTGGGACTTCTTCATCACTTCTTTAATGAGACCAAAGAAGCAGGAATCTGTAGATACGACCTATTCCAGGTTGTCTTCATCTTTGATGGTCTGGATGAGTGTCGACTTCCTCTGGACTTCCGGAGAAACCCGATCTGTACTGATGTCACAGAGGTCACCTCGGTGGTTGTGCTGCTGACAAACCTCATCAGGGGCAACCTGCTTACCTCTGCTTGCATCTGGATAACCACACGCCCTGCGGCAGCCAATAGGATCCCTGCTGAGTGTGTTGACGTGGTGACAGAGGTGAGAGGGTTCACCGACCCACAGAAAGAGGAGTACTTCAGGAAGAGATTCACAGAGGAGACACTGGCCAAAACAATCATCGCCCACATCAAGAAATCACGAAGCCTCCACATCATGTGTCACATCCCAGTCTTCTGTTGGATCACTGCTGCAGTTCTGGAAAACTTCTTCAAAACATCCCAGCTAGGAGAAGAGATGCCCAAGACCATTACTCAGATGTACAGCCACTTCCTGAGGGTTCAGTCCATGCAGGGGGACAGGAAGTATCATGGGAGAGCTGAAACAGATCAACACTGGAGTCCAGAGAGCAGGGAGATCATTGTTTCTCTGGGAAAACTGGCTTTTAACCAGCTGGAGAAAGGCCACCTGATCTTCTACGAGGCAGACCTGGCAGAGTGTGACATCGATATCGGAGCAGCCGCAGTCTACTCAGGAGTGTTCACCCAGATCTTTAAAGAGGAGGGTGGGCTGTACCAGGACAATGTGTTCTGCTTTGTCCACCTGAGCATCCAGGAGTTTCTGGCTGCCCTTTATGTCTTTATGTCATTCATCGACACTGGGGTCAATCTGCTCTCAGGACAACCACAATTCCTGTGGTCTATTTTTTCTAGAAACAAAGGAAATGTCAAACTCTACCAGAGTGCTGTGGACAAGGCCTTACAGAGGGAGGACGGACGCTTAGACTTGTTCCTCCGCTTCCTCCTGGGCCTCTCTCTGGAGACCAATCAGATTGTCCTAAAATGTCTGCTGGGAAAGACAGTATGTAGCTCAAAGACCAGTAAGAAAATGGGCTCTTACATTAAGAAGAAGATAGGTGGAGTTCTATCTCCAGAGAGAAGCATCAATCTGTTCCACTGTCTGAATGAGCTGAACGACCGTTCTCTCGTGAAGGAGATCCAACAGTACCTGACATCAGGAAGTCTCTCCGGAAAATCTCTCTCTCCTGCTCAGTGGTCAGCTCTGGCCTTCATCCTACTGACATCAGAAGAGGAGCTGGACGTGTTTGACCTGAATAAATACTCTGCTTCAGAGGAGGGTCTTCTGAGGCTGCTGCCATTGGTCAAAGCCTCCAAAACATGTCTGTAGGTTCACTAATAACATGTATTACAATACACACAACACAATATACATAATGCTAGAATATAAACGTTATAATAATATATAAAACATCTCTGTAGGTTCGCTAATATTTTTTTTATAATACAAACAACCCAATATACCCCATAGTAGAATATTCAAATTAAAATAACATGCTTTTTTTTTATCGCAATACACACATTTCTTTGTAACCAGGGTGAAAAGTCAAATTCAAAAGCTCTATTTATTTTTAAATAATAAAAAAGGAAAGCCAAGAATTAACAACAAAAAAAAGAAGTTAAATACAGCTTTATTCAAATAGCTAGCTATGAGTATAAATACGTTTTTATTGATAAGGATAAATTAAAAACATATACATTCATTATTAATTAAAGGTAACCCACTATTTTAAAATTTTCGGACCTTGACAGTACGTTTGCTTACATGGACGCGTTGGGGCGTCTGTCGCTAGCTTAGCCACTTTTTATAGTTTAACACGGTTTTAAACTCAAGAAGGCACGTGACGTCTTAAACTCCATTGCTGTGTAACATGTACTTGTGGTTTAACCTGCAGCTGCGTTTTATCTTGATCTCCATTTCTGTGTCTTCAGAGAAATTCACATCAGACACCCATTTTGTGGATGTTTGGTCTAATCTCGAAACTGACGTGGTTTTAGAGGAGACTAAACCAGTTTGCAGGATGAAACAAGGCTCCATCATAACCGACACACACACAGAAGTGGTTTTATGAATTATTATTAATAGGTATGATAAATTTAAACTTATTACACCAGATAGGCCTTCAGTACAATACAGGGTCTTGTTCGCGCTGCTCAGCAAGAGCTTTATGTGCTTCTACTTTCAAGCGCTTCCATAGATTTTTTAAATGTGCCGGGCTGCTCGGTCTTCTGCTTGGAAATCTACAGTTTAATGTGTTGGACAGATTATCCCAAACAGCCTTTCTTCAGAGCGTGGTGGTGGTGTCTTTCCTTGGATTTTCCACCGTGTCCACAACACCTCAAATGCAGTGCAGCAAATATAATTTTTGCTCCTCGTTGTAGTTCTCTATCCGTGACATCTTCATCGACATGATCCTAACTCTCCTTCTCTGAGAATTTATAGGCATGATATTACCCTAATTACTTGCATAGGCCTATTAGTATGTCATCAATTAATTAAGTAATCACGTTTGCATACACACACCAAGAGAAAACAATGACAAGTAATTGATTGACGTAGGTGAGGGCAAATTCTAGACTCAGATTTCCACAAAAAGTAGCCTGGACTATTTCATAATGTATGTCAACATTATTAGCGTTTTTATTTATTATAGTTTTATTATATAAAAGTTCACTTTACATTCCCATTAAGTTTTTGTTGGTAATTATAGCACAAAATGCATCCACCATTAACTTAAGACTGCATCTGCTGGGGTATACTAGAAATCAGAGTACTTCCGGTTTCCAAGCAGTTTAAACCGAGTCAGCTAGGAATCAGCTGATCCTGTACGAGTCGTTACACAGCAATCACGTTCAACCTCGTGAGCAGCTGCGTGTTAAACTCCAAAACCTCTGTTTTAAGGAGTACGGTTTTGCTAACTGTGTCAGTTAGCAGCAATGCTAACTGACAGAGGAATTGGCCCGTTGGGTTTAACCAACAGGATGCGTTGATAAATAGACTTCAGGGTCTTCTGGGGGAAGGGTGAGAGGTCACGAGTGAGCGGGAAAAAGGAGAGAGAGGGAAGAGACAGTACTTTATTCTCTCTAGAGATCGCCCAGCTAAATGATATTTAAACTAGGGCTGTCAAATTAATGCGTTCATTTTGATCAATTAATCACAGAAAAAATAACGCATTAAAAAATTAACGCAGATTTATCGCGCTTATATAGTGCCCTTTGACCCGGTGGAGGCAGACGAGAAGACGCAGCTCGGCCCCGTGAAAAGAAAATTCAAGTTTAAACAACTCCTGAGCGCACCTCTCCCAAGTGTGCTCATGCCACAGAATTGAAGTGGACTTGAGTACGGTTGGCGTGCTCACACTAGCCAAACAATCTAGACTTGAGCACGGTGCAGGTGTGAAACGGACTTGGGCACGGTACAGAGATGGCCTAGAGTGAGTGCGCCCTTAATCACAGTTCTTTATGTGTTTGTCTATTGTGTCTTTAGGCTGAATGACTGTGGTCTGTCAGAGAGATGCTGTGAAGCTCTGGCCTCAGTTCTCAGCTACAACTCCTGTAGTCTGAGAGAGCTGGACCTGAGTACCAATGATCTGCAGGATTCAGGAGTAAAGCTGCTCTCTGCTGGACTGAGGAGTCCACACTGTACACTGGAAACTCTCAGGTCCGTTTCACTCAATGGTCAAACATTAACGCCACAAGTTCCACATCAGAGGACATTGAACAGATTTGCCTCCAGAATGTTAACAAGTCTAAATAAATATGTAAATTATGTCGTCTCGGTAATCAAGACACATTTTCTACTGGCTACTCTCTTACTACTATAATAGAAGGCCTGTCCTACCGGTTACTCAAAGTTACTCATGTGCGCATGTGCCAAGAAGCCTGCAGCACACACACACACACACAAACACACACACACACACAGCACGCGCAAACATATACATACACTGCAAGCACGCACATACACACCGCATACACACACCGCACATACACACCACATACACACACCGCACATACACACCGCATACACACACCGCACACACACGCAAATTCACACGGAAACGCACGGACACAAACACAGACACACAGACATGCGCACACACCTAGGGTTTCCAACCGTCCCGTAAAATACGGAATCGTCCCTTATTTGGCAATTAAATGTTGCGTCCCGTATTGAACCAATACGGGACGCAATTTGTTCCGTGTTTCCATAAATGTCCAATACACATGTCTGTCACACACACAAATACTAAATCTAACAATAATGATCAAAACAAAACACAGGGAATACTACGGTCAGCAAAATTGTCGCGGCGGGATCTACGCAAGACCCACTCCGGTCATCTGTGTGTCTGCGCATGCGTGTGGTGGTCACGGTTGCCTAGCGACAGACACCACACACCGGCGCTGCTCACAAAACCCGCGCCTTTTAAAAATGTCCACTACACCCGATACTCCACCACGTCCTCAAAAGCGTAAACGCTTGCAGAAGTACGGACGTGAGTGGGAAGACGCACATCCTTGACTGGACAGCATCAGTGGAGATGTTTACAAGGCAAGTTGTAAAATATGTCGGCGAGTGTTTTCAGTGGCGCACGGTGGGCTGTCTGACATCAGACAGCATGCAACAGGAGAGCAACACTGCAGACACGAAAGATCACAGAAGACCCAAGCGTCAGTGTCACAGTTCTTCATACCCCAATCATCTCCTGAGGTTGATACGGTATGGGACATTATGTTGTGATTGATTTCCTATCTGGTTGTGCTTTTGCCAGAACATCGCAGTGCATGGGCAGAGCCTATTTTAGTAAACTGTTGTGGTTTGATTGATTGTTTAGGATGTTGAGTTTTAAAAGTCGAATGAACGACCATTTATTTAATATACAGAAGTATATAAATATAATAGGTGGCCATTTAAAGAACAAATCATACTAATGGATTAACAATTAATAAATAAATAAATACATTTGTTCAAAGAAAACCTTTATTCTTTAATATACATACATTTCCTAGATTAAAAATGTTTGTAGAGCTTTCTGTGTATTCTGTGTCACAATTTTTATATTTTTGAGGAATGCAGTGTTCAGTGATCATTACATCAATTATATTATTAGTGTGGATTAACTGTTTGGATGACCTGACTTCTTTTCGAGTGACAAGACAGGCAGCAGACAAATGTTCAATTTAATCAACAATATGTCATCCCACTCCTCTCTATATTACCGCAGCTGAGGTGACACAGGTGTACCACACAGTAAGACACAACCTCAGCTACAACAGTGTTGACTGTGCACATAAACTGAATCAAAAGATTCTCCTGGATTCAAAAATTAAAAAAAAAAATGTATAGGGACAACAATGGCAGAGTCAGTGGTTAAAGATGTCCTTGCTCCAAAGGCAGTGGCTGATGTTCTCAAGGCCCTAACATCAGATAAACCCCTCCCATTTTCCATTCAGACAGATGCATCAAATAAAGGAAACAGGAAGATGTTCCCCCTTGCTGTTCAATACTTCAGTCCAGAATGCGGGGTCACCAACAAAATGCTGGATTTCATTGAAAATGCAGATGAGTCCGCTGCTGGGATTGTAGCTCTCACAGAGCAGTCGCTTGACAAATTTGGCTTATCGTTGGATCATGTGACAGCATTTAGTGCACTGCAGACAACACAAATGTGAATTATGGAATTCACAACTCTGTCTTCACCAACTTGAAGAAGTAACAAAAAGATCTGCTGCAAGGAAACTGCCATGCCCATATTTTGCACAACACAGTGAAGCATGCTCTTAACCAGCTCACTGTAGATGTGGAAAATGTTGTGCTGAAGGTCTATGCCTTCTTTTCCACATCTGCCAAACGAAGAGAATCACTCAAAGAGTTTTGTAGGTTTTGTGATGTTGAGTTCCAGGAAATTCTGCGACATGTCACAACCAGGTGGCTCTCCCTTAATCCAGCCATCACCCGGCTAATGCAAACCTGGATTGCACTGAAATCGTACTTCATCAGCCTGGGGGGAGGAGTGTCCCAAACAACTTTGAGCATTGTTAAAGTTCAGTGAGGACTCAACTGAGGAAGATGGAGACATTGTGGAGGTTTACCTTCTTTTCTGCAATAGTATCCTCTCTCTCTTTGAGGAAGTTGTAAAGAAGCTGGAGAGTGATGAAACCACCTGTGTTGAGTTATATTCCATCATGGAAAACTTCAAGCAAAAGCTCACACAGACGAGATTAACAGTTCTATGGCTACTTAACTAAATTGAAGCTGCAGCGTCTCCGTCCACTTGATGCTGACATGGCAAGGGCAGATTTTACTGCATTCCTCAACACAGCACTCTCATATGTTGAGAAATGGTTCAACTTTTCGGAACACTACTGGTTGTTCTCACTGCAACCTCTCTCTCTGCACCATGGCACCATGACCTTTACTGACATTGAGAGGGTGACCACCAAGCTCAACCTCATCCATAAAGTCAACATGGATGAACTTTATGATGAATGCTCCACAGCAAAACCCATTCTGAAGAGGCTCAAAGAAGATGCTGAAGATGAATGGAAGTCCAAAGGTGTGGCTGCCAGGTGGGTGGCTCTCTTTCGAGTAGCTGACCTGCCAAACATGTTGTCTATCACCAGACACATCCTGAACATCCCAGCATCCACTGGATGTGTGGAAAGGATCTTCTCCAGAATGGCCAACAAATGGAGTGACTGCAGGAACAGGTGCTCCACAGAGCTCATGAGAAATGAGCTCCTGATCACTCTCAACTTTGAGCAGTCCTGTTCAGAGTTGTACAACAGCGCTTTAAAAGACAAAGAGTTACTCAGTGCTGCAAGGAGTAACAAGAAGTACACCTGGAAAAAGAAGTAACAGTTTTGAGGGGAGGAGTAATGTTGAGGGAAGGAGTAATGTTTTGCACTCTCTTTTTTTACATAAGTTTATAAGTGTTTTTGTTGTTTATTTGTACTGGTTTTTTTTGTACAAATGTTCAAAGAGTCCCTATAGTTATGCACTTAAAAAGTAACATGAAGTTCTCAGTTTATTTAGTTTATATTTTAAAAGTTCATTGCTGCACACGCCACACAAAGAGATTTCATTCAAGATTTAATTGACTGCACTTTATAAAAGAATGTTATGTGGTAATAAAGCATTTCAAGCTTTAAGTATGACTAATTCCTTTCTTGATCAACCCTTTACTAAAAACACCAGCACAAAATAAAACATACCACTGCTGTGGGTGCCCCGCCCCACAGGAGTCGGGCCCGTGGTGGGCGTCCCTTATTTTAATTTCTGAAAGTTGGCAACCCTACACACACCGCATATCAAGACAAAGGCCTTTGCCCTTACACATAACGGCTCCGACATCGACACACGCACACGTAAGAACACACACGCACACACCGCAGCGACACTCGCCCTTAAACGTAACGGCTCCGCCATCGACACACACGTCCAGGTAAGACTTTCTGTCTCAAAACTGTAGAAATTGCGATAAAAGAAGGGAAGAAACCATTTTTCTCACCTCCACAAGCAACCTGCCGTTGCTTTTGGAGGTGAGAAATTTTGTCAGATAAAAACCATTAAAATCAAACATCGGCATATCAACACACAAGTGACGTGATCTTAAAGAGACATTGTCCCTATAACGCAACGAAAACAAGTCAATAACACAGTATGGCGAATTATGTCTATAGAGTCCACTACAAGACTACACTTTGTCGCTCAAATGTAATATTACTAATATTACTCTTGAGCCTCCCGAAATGTTTTGCGATATTGATATCCCCCTTCCCCCCTGCGGCCTGTTTTAGTTGTTTTATTTTTGTTATGTTTTGTGTGTATGCTATATGTGACTGTAGGCTACTGTGAGTGACAACCAGTATCACTGTGTCACGTGTCAAGCATGCGACAACTCACGGCGACAACTCACGTGTACGCGCACTACGCAGCGACTCAAACGCAAAACAACAAGAGATGCGCCGTTTTCTAGCTTGGAAATATGTCACTATTTTCAGTTTGTGTCAGCTAAAAAGTGACATTATTAACAGGGTAGTTTGGAATTTTGGACACAGTGCCTGATTTCCCATGTTAGCCTTGGTGTTCTTTATCAATGGAGACAGTTTGAAACACATTTCATTCAGTCCTTCTAGTTGCAGAGTTTGCTTGTGCTAGGGGGAGCGTGTCTATGTTCCCCTGGTACTATGTTCCCTGGGTCCTATGTTCCCCTCTTTGTATGAGACCGGGGAACATAGGACCCGGGGAACATAGGATGACCCCGTGCTAGGCTAGCGCAACGGCAAACAGGCAATACTAGCCTGCTAATAAAACATTGTCTTACCCATTCCACGGTACACCCAGAGGTAAATCAATTATAACGCCATACTATAGATGTAAATGTCTGTGTTGATAGAATAATGTTAAAAATACAACTAACCTCGCATCGCATGAATCATCGCATTTTGAGGGGCTACTTTCTCAGCAGCAGCGAAATTTAACCTAGCTATCAGTCCGCCGCTGCTGTAGCCTACTATCAGGAATATAACACTGCTGCTGAGACACAGAAAGTCCCTCAAAATGCAATGTAATGCAAGGTTGGTTTTATTTCTAGCATTATTCTATCAACACGGACATCTGCATCGACCTTCTGGCGTTATAGTTGATTTGCCTCGGGCGTACTGTGGAGTGGGTAAGATTGTTTTATTAGCAGGCTAGTATTGCCCGTTGCTGTGTGCTAGCCTAGCACGAGCAATCTCTGCAACTAGAAGGACTGAATGAAATGTGTTGAAAACTGTCTCCAATGATAAAGAACATCAAGGCTAACTTGGGAATCAGGCCCTGTGTCCAAAATTCCGATCTACCCCTTCAAGGTTCGATGTACACTCTGTGCTGGCGGCGGAAAGTACTATCTACCTTCAAGAACACTACTTCAAATTTAAAGAGTTTGTATTATGTGTTGCATTGTATTTCGTTCGTTATGCCAGTTGTTCTAAATGCATGCATTTTAATGTTCTACAATCAGTGTGGGGGGGGCGAATCACCAGGTCAGCTGGGGGCGGGCTTGGGAGAACAGGAGGGTGGGGGGCTTGCACGTTGAAGGGACCGGGTTTGGGGGTTGGTGTTGTAACATTATCGACTGGGGTTTCCACATTATTGCTGTGGGTTTAAATACAACTTGAGGTTGAGCATGTGCAACGCTCGTGCGAAAACCTCTAGTCTTTGTAATTTTGTGGCACCCTAACAATGTGCACCCCTTTATTAGATGTGATAATATCCTTGGTCACCTACCATCCATCTGAGTCCATTCATGTGAACAGATTCACTCAATTTGAATAAGTTTAAGTTAATGTTTTGAATGTATAGGGGGCAGTGCTTAATGTGAGCCACAACACGGCAGAACATGTTCCGTGTCATGTTCTTTTGGAAAAAGGTTGCCGTGTCAGGATCGCTTGTAAATCACCTCATTTGGTTAAGGTTCGTTAAGATATTGGCCTGTCACGATAACAAATCTTTCTGGCCGATTAATTGCCCCAGAAATGATTGTGATAAGCGATAATATTGCCGTTTTTTAACTAATATAAATGATAATGGCATAATAATGCAAGAACACCCTTTCGAAGATCAATAAACATTTATTTTTAAAGAACACTGGAACTGGACGTCTGGAAGACATTTAAAATATCCAGAATAAATTAACAAAACAACCAAAAACAATAAATAAAATGGACTCAACAAAAAATGCTCCAGGGGGTTTACTCGTTGTGCCCTGTAATTATGAGCCCGAGCCCAATTTCAACCCGACATTTGTTACTGAACATTGAGAAGACCTGTGTACTAAAGGCCTATAATATTTCTGTTTGGGGCATAGATTTCTTCTCAGATTAGGCCACTAAAGCAATGATTTTTAAAAAAAAGAGTGTGAATGGAAATTATTGCGGCTGGCAAAAAATCATCGCTCATTTTAATTTATCACGCAATTAATTGATTGATTGCTTATCGCGACTGGCCTACTATCTTTGAAGCAAAAGGAGAGGAATTGTATGGGCACGCTTGGAGATACGCTTAGTAGGACATCTGATGGATTCGTTACCTGAAGCGTTCTGCCCCCCCGGGCTATGTGTTTTGAATTTAATACTGGGCAGGCGTGGCCTCCGTAATGTGCTTTGATTGGCTAAGCATGGTGCAGAGATCCCGCCTCCTGGATACCCATATGTTTACTCAGTACAGGTCCCTTATGGCTATGTGTGGGCATCACAACTTGGTTGTGGCTTGATGCTGACCTCTTGTGGCTATGTGTGGGGATTAACACCTTGTTTTTGTGGCCTTGAGCGTCTGGGTTTTCCCTACACCTGTGGGGTGTTCCACAAAGCCGGTTTTATCACATAACCGGGTAAGTTAACCCAGGGTTTGCTGTAACCCTAGGTTTTCCGTTCCAAAAGGATCACGGTATGTTAGTTGCTATAGCAACATATGCTCTGAATCAACCTGGTCGGACCAGGGTTTTGCGCAGGTTAAGTTTGAAACATAACCCGTTTTGGGTATTTCAACCGGCGTTCACCGCAGATTTCATGTGTTTCACATGGCATGCCCTTTTGATGAGAGAACTGCTGATATCAGAGCGCAAATTATACGTGCAATCCACCGGGAGCGATTGGATAAGACCACGGCTCGACATCTTGGAATATTGGATGACTTTTTGCTGGAGTGGAGGAGATATAGATTCTCGCGCAAATCTTTAATATATTTAAATAGCCTTACATAGCCAACACTACCATCGAGGACCTGGCCTCAGTTCACTCCAGACTATTTGCGTAGCCCTCCGTTTTTTTCAAATGGTAGTTTTACCTATAGCCTATAATGGCTATAATGCTGGAGATGCGGAGCACATCAAAGTCGTTTCAGATGACCCATCCAAGATTTGTATCGGCCTCCTTCATACAACGAGCAATATTGTCTGAGTAGGCCTACTATGCCGAGAGGCATTTACAACATAAAGTATAAAATAGTCCTAACGGACTTGCATCCACTGGAGAATGTTCGATCGTAGCCGCGGCTTCATTACAAGCCTGATCCATCTTGATCTGTGAAGTTTATTGAATCGTCACTTTTAGGTTTTCTACCCAGTTACCAAAAAAGAAACATTTGGAATAGTATGCGATGTGGCAAGCACACGGTTTGCATTGTGGTTACTTCGAAGGCAAAAAAAAATCTAAAATAAAAGAAAACACAACCTACATTCAACCAGTGTTGGGTAGGCCTATGGCCCATGACTCTGGTAGGTACCTCCAGGTACCCCCTCCATGCCAGGGCGCCCTGAATTTATGTTTATTAACAGCTCCTCCCCGGGGTCAAGACAATTTGAGGGCCAGATCCAGTCTGCCGACTGTCTTAAAAAAATGGCTTATTTAAATTTATACCAATACGATGGTGGGAAAAAGCGTATGTTTTTATAGGCCTACTTCATTTTTATACTTGATCCTCTGACCGCTTGGAAGCAATCGGAGTACATATTGTTTAGAAGAAAGGGGTTATGTGGTAGGATCTTTAAGAATGCTTAACTGGATATTTATATAGGCTATTCATGGCTCAAATATTAAGGATCATGCTTTGACGTGTAACTAACGCATTTACCGCGGTCAGCGATCCGCTGCAGGCTTTGGTTCTCCGGGTTCCAGAGGTTTTAGCGTTCCCTTTTCTTGTGATAATGTCCTTCTCCTCGTCATAGCTCTCCAGGAGAACCTGGAGTTCCATTTCATTAGAAATAAGCTGGCCCGTTTCGCCATATCGATCAGGGTTTCCATGATCCATACATCACGTCTTTTTAAGTTTGGCGTGGACGCGCACAACCCTGTGTTAACCAACCCCGAGTTGATTGAACTAATGCATAACCGCTGCTGTGGAACCGAAAACTCTGGGTTGGTCGGCACAGGGTCAATCAACCTAGAGTTCAGCGTTAACTCAGTGTTTGTTAAACCTCCGTTCGTGGAACACCCCTCTGGCCTGCTGTTATCACCAGAATCATACGTGGATGAATGGCTCCTTGTATGAGCCGGACGCCTCTCTAGGTTCCTGACATACATGGCCTGTTAGAATGAATGTGTGAATGTATATCACAATTCCCTCCTTGGTCATCACTGACCCATTCATTTCCCACCTGTGCAGCATAGTGTTAAATGTTCTGTAATTAGAAATAAACATTGCCCAGATGTACACACAGCGTTGTTTTGGTTTTTTAGTCGGAGAAGCTACGTAGGCCGTGTATTCCGTTATCAACCCCCGTTTTGAGTCACTGGATCCACCCCCCCTCTGCGCTCCGGGACCTACCACGTTACAATTTAACGTAATCTCTCATAGGGGCGCTGTTTCTGTTTTACCACCAGCGCCTTAACATCTCTTTCCTCCAGTGGCGGTTCCTTCATAGGGGCGATTTGTGCGACGCACTACCAAACAGAGTTTTTTTTTTTTTTTTATCTAGTTGTTAAGGCGGGTGATTAATCTGCTGTATGCAAACTGGTTGTATATGTCATTGTCCAATCAGATTAAGGTCGCGCCTGGTGTTGCCACGCCCATTTGGGGCGATTTCTGTCAAGCCCAAATTTGCACCAGAACTCTCCCATTGACATTCATGGTACGTCCGTTTTTTTCAAAAATCATGCTCCCAATACATTTTCTATGAGGGTTTATGTGCTCGCACAAACGACGTGCTTACGTCATCTGTCGGTTGCTAACCCGCGGGAACATGAACATTCTACGAAGAAGATGGCGAGTGTCAAGTGCAATACTGTAGTATCTCTGAGAGAAGTGCCCTTTAGTCGTCGTACTAATGCGGAGAAGGAAGCGATAAAACAACTAGGACCCCCTAGACCTGATTTAAACATCAAGCAAGTGTCAACGAAAGGGGAGAAGGCCTACACACGATCTTTTAAAAATAACTGGTACCACAGAAAAACCTGGCTAGCCGGCTGTGATGTAGCCAATGCTCTTTTTTGCTACCCCTGCCTTCTCTTCCACCCAGAAAACAACACGGCAGACGGTACAGCGTGGACAATAAAAGGGGTAACGGATATGCAACATCTGTCGGACAAAGTTAAAAAGCACGAGAAGGCAAAAAACCACATGGACAGCTGTCTGAAGTTTTCAGCTTTAGGGAGAGTGAACATTGCTACACAGCTGGATGAGGGGTATCGGCTAGCAGTGCTTCGTCACAACGATGAGGTGAGCAAGAACGCCACATACTCATCGGCTCATCCAGTGTGTGAAGTTTTGCGGCATTTTTGAGCTAGCTTTGCGAGGCAGAGACGAAACCGAGGGCTCCGCCAACCCTGGTATTTTTCGGGGCCTTGTCGATTTTGTGGCACAGTTGGATGAGGTGTTTTGATGAGCACCTGAAAACGGCAAGTGTCTTCAAGGGCACATCCAAGACGATTCAAAACGAACTGCTGGGGTGTATGCTGGGTGTGGTGAAGGAACGGATTGTCGAGGAGGTGAAGGCTGCGAAGTTTGTAGCCATCCAGGCTTGACGAGACCACCGATGTCAGCACGCAGACTCAGCTGGTTCTTGTTCTCCGATACATCGACGGCAAGTATGCAGTGCATGAACGTTTTTTTGAGTTTTCTTCCCCTCACCGAGTCAACGGCGACCTCTATAGCGAATGTGATCCTGGAGCGACTGAACAGTCTGTTTTCCGACGACGAGAGAGAGAAACTAATCGCTCAAGCGTATGATGGTGCCAGTGTGATGAGGGGAGAGAAGGCTGGTGTGCAGCAAAAGGTGCGTGAACACTTCAAAATGCACATTATGTGCATTGTTACGCACACCAACTGAACCTGATCATGCAGCCAAGCCACATCCAACATAAGCAACAGTGAAGGTTTTTTTCTCTGAGCTGAGTGGATTTCGAGTTTTTTTCCCGTTCACCCAAGAGGACCAGCATTCTCGATCAGGTCGTCGCCCGGAGACTGCCGAGGGCTTCAGCTACAAGATGGAATTTCAATAGCAGGATCGTCAACACTGTCAGTGAGAATCGAGCCGACCTCATTGAATGTTTCGAAACCATCAAGACATCATTTGACCAACCACAGTGAGAGAGGCATCTGGGTTCATCCGAATGCTGCAAGATGAAGACTTCGTTTTTTTCTTTGAGCGTTTTTCACAACATCATGCCCATGTGGACATCCTGTACCAGCAACTCCAGCAGAAGGACATCGATGCAGTACTCATCCAGCGGGCCCTCCAGAGGTTCACAAGCAGTGTTGCAGGCCATAAGGTAAGATTATAAGAATATATTGATAACTATGTTGTACCAATAATGATTAATTAATTATGCCAATAATGATTAATTAAATGTAGCCTCTGTGTGTAGTCTAGTTGTTGAAATGACTGCACTAGCTTAAAATCCTTTGCAATACTAAAGAAAAGTTGTGAACTAAAGAGTTCTGTGTGTGTTTTATGTTGTTAAAAAGGATACAGTGAATAATGCTGTTTCAAATGGATAAACAGCCTGTAGCATGTAGACTACACAACAGCAAATGGCCCAACTAACAAAAAATGTTGTGTATTTTCTCAGGGGCTCCCCCTCACTTCAGCAGGTCCAGGGAGAACCAGCTGCCAAACGAAGGACAGCGTTGGGAGAGGAAGAAAAGCAGAGGATGGCTAAAGAGATCTGTGACACCATCTTGGCTCACTGCAAGGAGCGGTTTTCCTTCACCGACCACCTAGTTAGTGCCACCTTACTGCAAGGAGATCTGTTTTGGAAGGTACTGCCATTCATTCCAACCAAAGCGCTGCATGCCACTGTGAAGGCATACCCCATGCTGGATCAAGCAAAGCTGCACACAGAGCTCTCCCTCATCTACGAAAACCAGAGTTTAAGGGATGTTGTGGTGCACTGGCACTTTACCAGCTGCTCATGTCCTACAACCTACAGGACACGTTCTCAGAGACTGTTGCTCTGTTGAACATCATTATCACCACACCCATGACCACCTCTGAAGCAGAGAGATGCTTCTCAACTTTGAAGAGGATAAAGACCTTCCTGCGCAACTCCATGGGCCAGGAACGTCTTAACGCCCTGGCCATGCTTTCAATGGGACGGAAACTTGTCCTTAGCATGCCTGACTTCAATGAGAGAGTCATTGACTGCTTTGCTGCATTAAAAGAGAGACGCAGCAAATTCCAGTACAAGTGATTCTCTCTCTCTCTCTCTCTCTCTCCTCTCCATCTCTCTCGTCTCACTCTCTCTCTCTCTCTTCCCCCCCCCCCCCGTCTTTCTCCCAGTAACAATATCAAGCTCTTTTCACCTGTTGGGTATTTTGTATGAAACAAAGCAGTGTTAAGGTTGCTTTTTTCAATTGCAGTATAACATTGCCATGCTTGAATATTTCAGTGTGAGGTTAGTGAGTCATGTTTTCTTTTAGAGTAGACCTTGTTCAGCAAATTGCTTATCACATGTACCTCATTTAGTTTCCCTTCAAATGCCTCCTCAGTTTCTTTGCCAGTGCTCAGTCTTGGGATTGTCACCTGCAGATCACTTGACTTGTAAATAGATGTTTCTCTTGTACTCTGTTGTCTTTTTGGACTCTGAATGTTTACACCTTGCTAAGACTGTGACCTTTTTTTATTTTTGAGAAGAAGCTTACTTGTGGATGTTGGATATTCTTTGATATTTTTCCATTGTGACTTTTTACTGCTACCTACTGAGCATTTTGAACTGTGGCAAAATATTTTGGACATCCTTCTTTTTGTATCTTGCTGGTCTACCATCGTGCCTTTGTTCAAGCACCTTTTTGACTCAGTAAAACATTTGAACTTGACTTCCCTTGTCTGCCTCTCTGCAATTGAGTCTCTCCTTTGGTCTTTTGGTAAACTGTCAGCCTGCTTAATTGATATCTGATACCTGCATTTATATGCACTAACAAGTTAGGGAAATGGTCTTGCTACCTAGACAAATATACCTCAATCCTATGGACTTTTATGGTACTTATGGACATAACGGGGGGAAATTGCACCACCTGAAAAAAATGTCAGGAGCCGCCACTGCTTTCCTCACCAACCAACTCTTCATCCTCCTCCTCCTCCTCCTCAATCAAATACCTACTAACAATAACTGGCTGCTGATTGGATAAAATACTCCATTTAGGATTTATTTCCTTCTCTTGGTCGTCCAGAATAGTGCATTTCTTCACATGCTCTTGAATAGCTCTAGTGCTGCGGTGACATTTAAATGAAACTTGGCACAAAGTACAAACCAGGGTTTTAGTTTTCTGATCAAAGCAGAGTGTCTTCATGGGAACTTAAGTGGGTCGTGTTTCCCAATAGAGCGATCACACCGGCGCTGCAATACAGCCGCGCTTTAACTCAGCACTGAACTAAACCTTGGCAGTCTGCGTGCATCGCAGCGCCATAACCACTCATCTTATCAAACACAAGACGTCAATCTCACTCTATTTGTCTTACCATGACAGTAAAAGGTGTACCTTGGATTCAGTTTGTTAATGATGGTTTAAGGTGTTTGTTTTACTATATACCTATTCTATTCATAATCTGGAAGCTGGAAATTAAGGTTGTTTCGTAAGTAAGTAGAATAATAGATTATTCTTAGAACTGGGACTTTCAGGGGGACCTTTTCTATATTTTGAAGATCTAATGTATTAACATTTAGTTAAACTAATAACACATGTCTAATATCAAATTTCCAATACAACATTAATCACAGTTTCTAACGTGTTCTGTTTATTGTTTGTGAAGTTTGAAAGGCTGTCAGCTGTCAAAGAGATGCTGTGAAGCTCTGGCCTCAGTTCTCAGCTCCAACTCCTCTAGTCTGAGAGAGCTGGACCTGAGTACCAATGATCTGAAGGATTCAGGAGTGAAGCTGCTCTCTGCTGGACTGGGGAGTCCACACTGTACACTGGAAACTCTCAGGTCAATTTCACTCAATGGTCAAACAGTTCCACCACAAGTTCCAAATCAGAGGACATTGAACAGATTTACCTCCGGAAAAGTAATAATTCTCACTGTGTGTGTGTGTGTGTGTGTGTGTGTGTGTGTGTGTGTGTGTGTGTGTGTGTGTGCAGGATGTCTGGCTGCCTGGTCACACAGGAAGGCTGTGCTTCTCTGGCCTCAGCTCTGAGCTCCAACCCCTCCCATCTGAGAGAGCTGAACCTGAGCTACAATCACCCAGGAGACTCTGGAGCTGCGCTGCTCTCTGCTGGACTGGAGGATCCACACTGGAGACTGGACACTCTCAGGTATGGAGAGGACAGCTCAGCACTCAGGGACAAAGTCTCCTCCAAGGATTCAAGCCGCTGCTAGATGAAGTGGTTTGAAAAGGCAGCTGTCACTCGGCAGACGGCAGATGATGAAGGTGAATGTTTCAACATGCTGCTCTCATTTTGTTTCCCCCCCAGTGTGGAGCACGGTGGAGTGTGGAGGCTGAAACCAGCTCTAAAGAAGTGTAAGCGTCTGTTTGAATCATCACATCACACACTCACTATTGAGAGGGAAAGTCCATCCACACAGCAGGAAGTGAGGTCACATCCTACTGGGAATGAAGACGATGGCTGACATCATGTATCTTACGTATATTAAGGCCCAATCCCGTTTCTTTGCTCACTGTCTCAACCCTACATCTCAACCCTAACCCTCATTGCTCATGCTCATTGCTACCCCTCATTGCTACCCCTAACCGATCCCCTACCAAATGGGACAACCCTACCCTGTGACGTCATCATGGCCTCCCCGTGCCCCCTAGCAGATAACCAGACCCCTGGTAATGTTACAAGAGACAGACTGGCTGCCATTGTCTCGGGCAACGAGCAAGACCCATTGTAAAGATGTTTAACCTGAAATGGTATTTATATTTTGGCCTAGTGTGAGTGCACCCTTAGATAATAATCGGTTATGAACAAGAACACTTTAGAAGAAACACTTTATTTAAATAAGAAACACTGAACAACACATCTAAAAATACACACACAAGCATCTAAAAATACATGTTACGTACAATATATAATAGCTATGTACACAATATAGTACTGCCAAAAATTACATTGATTAACCATGTAATATTACTAATATAATATAATATATTAGTATATATAATATTACTTATAGAATGTTACTAATATAATATAATATATTAGTATAAAGCTTATTTTTAACCTGGAGTCACTAGAACATGGAAGATCTGGATATCATACGACATGATATCCAGCCCGGTCTTGCAGCCCGGCCGTCGGACTTTCTCGGGCCGCCTGACCCCGGTTCTCGGCCGGGCTGCAGAGCACGATCACGGGCTGCAGCCCGGTCGAGAACCGGGGTCGGGCGGCCCGCGAAAGTCCGAAGGCCAGGCTGCAGAGCCCGTGATCGGACTTTCGCGATCTTCCGAGAGTCCGCGGCCGGGCTTCGAAGACCGCGGCCGAGCTGCAGAGTGGGCCGCCCGACCCCGGTTCTCGGCCGGGCTGCAGAGCACGATCACGGGCTGCAGCCCGGTCGAGAACCGGGGTCGGGCGGCCCGCGAAAGTCCGACGGCCGGGCTGCAGAGTGGGCCGCCCGACCCCGGTTCTCGGCCGATCTGCAGAGCACGATCACGGGATGCAGCCCGGCCGAGAACCGGGGTCGGGCGGCCCGCGAAAGTCCGACGGCCGGGCAGCAGAGCCCGTGATCGGACTTTCGCGAACTTCCGAGAGTCCGCGGCCGGGCTTCGAAGACCGCGGCCGGGCTGCAGAGTATAATCAATAAAATAATTAATAGTTAATTACAGAGAAAACACTTACATTTGTGTTTTTCCAATCCTGTCGCATCTTTTCGCCCTCCATCTTGTCTAGGATATTTCTTGATTTTCCGTTTTCTCGCAAGGTATTGTGGGAGCAAGTCAGAACTGAAGCGCTTTGAGGGTGCCCATCGAAAATCTCAATTTTGAGGGGATGTTAGCCCTCCCCCTTACCCCTTAAGCTACATTTAAACAGTATTGGGACATGACTCCACGGCGCGTGAACACGCAACAGCGAGGGCTAGGGCTGAGATTTTCTATGTAGCAAAGGAATGAGATTGGGCCTAATACTGTCCACCATCAAAGTTAAACCTGCTTGTATAAAACCCAGCAGGTATTACATTGTTACATTGAGGGGGGGTGACGGGGCTGAGGGGGGTCTGAGGGGGAGGACTAGGGGTGAGGGGGGGGGGGGGGTGAGGGGGGATGAAGGGGCTGAGGATGAGGGGAGTGGGGGTGACGCGGCTGAGGGGGAGGGGGAGGGGGGATGAGGGGCTGATGGGGTGTGGAAGGGGGGGGATAGGGCTGAGGGGGGGCTGAGGGGGAGGGGGGGGGGGACGAGGGGGAGGGGGGGTGACGGGGCTGAGGGGGGCGGTGAGGGGGAGGGGGGGTGATGGGGCTGAGGGGGGGGGGGCTGAGGGGGAGGGGGCTGAAGAAGAAGAGAGAGCGATCACAAAAAGAGTCTGAAAGAGAATAAAAAGAAGAAGAGCAGGAGAACCGTACTAGTGATGATGATGAGGATGATGATGAAGAGCGGTTCAGCAGCTCATCATGTCTGGTTCTCCCTCAGATGCCTGTGACCTCACACTGGACCCCAACACGGCCCACAGAGACCTCTCTATGTCTGAGGACAACAGGAAGGTGACGTGGGTTAGAAAAGTCCAGTCGTATCCGGATCACCCAGACAGATTTGACTCCCGGCCCCAGGTGTTGGGTAGAGAGGCTCTGACTGGCCGCTGTTACTGGGAGGTAGAGTGGGAAGAAGAGGTTGATATAGGAGTGACATACAGAGGAATCACAAGGAGAGGAGGGGGTAATGACAGCAGGCTTGGATGTAACGACAAGTCCTGGAGGCTTCATTGTTATGATGATGGTTACTCTGCCTGGTACAACGGTAGAGAGACAAACCTCCCTCTCCGCCCCGCTGGCTCCACCAGAGTAGGAGTGTATCTGGACCGGCCTGCTGGCTCTCTGTCCTTCTACACAGTGTCCCCAGGTGGAGGAGGGTCCTCAGACACACTGACACACCTCCACACCTTCTGGTCCTCGTTCACCCAGGAGGACCTCCTCCCGGGGGTGGGGGTATGGGAGGTACGGGGGCTTGAGGGGGGCGGCTTTTTACGGCGCAGCAGGTTGGGGTCCTCAGCGTCTCTGTGTAAGTTATAGTCTCTCTCTCTCTCTCTCTCTCTCTCTCTCTCTCTCTCTCTCTGTCCCTCTCTCTCTCTCTCTCTCTCTCTGCCCCTCTCTCTCCCCCCCCCCCTCTCTCTCCCCCCTCCCTCTCCGAATCTAAGAACACACATGAATACACTCCCGCATATAGAAACACACACACACCTGTTTATATGAACACACACACACACACATATATATGAACACAAACACACGTACATATGCACACACACGCATATGTATACTCTCAAATATACACACGGACACACACATCCAAACGCAAGCACACATGCACACGTGCATATCTAAACGCACGTGCAACTGCATGCCCATACCACACACATTTATAATCAGACATACACGTACGCACACAAAGCCACACACATACGAACAAACACACACACGCAGATGTGAACAAACACGCAGATATGAACACACACACACACACACAGATATGCATATATATCACACACGCGCAGGGACTAAACACACATGTATATATAAACACAAAGAATCACACACACACAGACTACACTAACATGTATCTATCAACACACACATTGTGTTTTACTGATTTAAATTGTACTGTAATGCACTCAACTATAATCCAAGTGCTATACTTCTGAAAGTTGATCTTGATAAACCATGAAAGGAAGAGACTTTGAAGATCTTCCATAAGGTTAACTAAGCAGGTTTTACAAAGACTATATTTCCATTGTCAAATGTATTTCAATTATTGATTGATGTTTAATCTTAACATGTTCATATTACAATATTGTGTATATTTTGTATATATAAGTAGATAGGCGAACACAGAGCTTGCGTGTTGTTGGCAGATGTCACAATCTCTGCGTTCGTCAATCTACTTATCGAGTCTTAAAAACAAGATGGCGTAGACGGGAGAACCACTGATGGTAATGTGTGTATAAAATGTCATTTTTAATAAACAATCTGTACACTTACAAAGCTATCAATGCCTCGTTTTATAATAAGATCCTTACATTAGATGAGCGCATATGAGCTCATCTAATGTTCAATCCTCACCATAAGAGCCCCGAGGTGAGGCTGCTATGGCTGGGGAGAGATAGATGCATGGGCCGGGTGCTTGTCTGGGGGTAGTACGGGACCTGGTGTGGGGTGGGTCCCATCATAACCTGAATGGTATGAAACAAACAGAGACGAGGAGAAAGAAAAAGCTAAAACAATGAAAGTCTTGTGGACCCCCCAGGGGAGCGGGACCAGGTCCTGTGTCAGGCCGAGAGAGTCCAGTTCCCCACCCAGCTATCCACTCCTCAACCAGGGAGTGAAGCTGCCCACACAGAGCTCCACACATCCACACACACCTCGCCGCCCGCCGGGGTCCCTGGGTCCTGACGTCCATCAGAGTACCAACGGGCCCTCCTGGGTCCTGACGTCCATCAGAGTACCAACGGGCCCTCCTGGGTCCTGACGTCCATCAGAGTACCAACGGGCCCTCCTGGGTCCTGACGTCCATCAGAGTACCAACGGGCCCTTCAGCGTCCCCAGGAGAGCGAGCCCTGGGTCCTGACGTCCATCAGAGTACCAACGGGCCCTCCTGGGTCCTGACGTCCACCAGAGTACCAACGGGCCCTTCAGCGCCACCAGGAGAGCGAGCCCTGGGTCCTGACGTCCATCAGAGTACCAACGGGCCCTTCAGCGTCCCCAGGAGAGCGAGCCCTGGGTCCTGACGTCCATCAGAGTACCAACGGGCCCTCCTGGGTCCTGACGTCCATCAGAGTACCAACGGGCCCTTCAGCGTCCCCAGGAGAGCGAGCCCTGGGTCCTGACGTCCATCAGAGTACCAACGGGCCCTCCTGGGTCCTGACGTCCATCAGAGTACCAACGGGCCCTCCTGGGTCCTGACGTCCATCAGAGTACCAACGGGCCCTTCAGCGTCCCCAGGAGAGCGAGCCCTGCGCTCGGAGCGGAGCGGGACGTTCACCGACTGTCTCGGTGACGACAGTGGGATCTGAACCCCGGGATCTGACTCCTGTTGGGGCTCCTGGGTTTCACGGCGTGGCGAACGCGGCCTGGGTCTCTGAGCCCCCCCCCCCCCCCCCTCATTCAACAGGTCCTCCATGGAGGGCGTGACTACGTGTAGCTTCAATTAGAGTACCTCAACATACTTCTAGTGTGGTTGCCCTGACAGCGGGGAGCTGAGGGGGGGGGGGGTCACACTGTGACGGCTCCACTGTCTCCCAGAGGTCACACTGTGGGGGGGGGGTCACACTGTGATGGCTCCACTGTCTCCCAGAGGTCACCCGGTGGGGGGGTCACACTGTGACGGTGCTGTCATGCCAAATTTGTACCGGCTGCCAAATTTGTACCGGGCACGTCAACAGTTGTCCGTTGCCAGGCAACGGACAACTGATTACGTAAGGGTTGTCCGTTGCCGGGCAGGTTTCAAAAAACATTCGCGCTCATGTTGCCAAAGACGAAATAACATAATACAGAAAACGGATTGCTAGATAACACTTGTTTTTACTTTATATTTGTATTGTATTTAATTGTTTAATCAAATTTAACAAGTAAACTGAGTGTTTAAAGCAGGTCAAGGACGAAATAGCATAATACAGATAACGGACAAGTGCGAATGAACGAGCTTGAAGGTTCGCGAATGTTCGTGAACCTTTCACGTCATGCATTATAGAAACATAACCATTATAAATGATGCCACTACATAGACTATACTGTTCACTGTCTGTTTTCTCCTCAAAACCATTTATAACCGTTATTGCTATAACAAACAGCTGCAGTAAGGTAGAAATGTTTAAAGGATCTATGTTAATGATAATAATCCATAGCCTATATTTTTTGTAGTTTCTGCCTTTGAATAACGAATGACGTGTAACAATGTTGGTTTCCTGATTTAAATAAAAAAGTACACTTGACAGACTTCCAGCTCTGTCTGGAGACATGATGTCACAGCAACATGACAAGAGTTCAAACGCATCAAAACACCCTCACCCTTACCTACATGAAGGCCGATGACTACATTAATAGGAGCCATGGAGGGTCTTCTATTAATTTGTGGTGTTGACATCACACTCATGGGACCAAGGCAATCTGTTTTTGGTTAAAAAAAACTAACTAACGCTAGCAGGTGACCCTCACACAATCATGAGAGTATCTCATCCAGGTAGAATAACGTGTGTGTGTGTGTGTGTGTGTGTGTGTGTGTGTGTGTGTGTGTGTGTGTGTGTGTGTGTGTGTGTGTGTGTGTGTGTGTGTGTGTGTGTGCCTTGCCTTGGCCATTCCATACCTGTCAGTAAAGGGTGTAAGTCACACCCAGTAAAGGGTGTGAGGAAGGAAAAACACAAGATGAATCCAACCCAACGAGATGACTCATTTAAGAGGAATGAATGAAGGAAAAAGTAAACTAAATACCTAGTCTGCTATAGAATCACACGTCCGTACAACATGCTACCCCTTACTGATTACTCTGTACTCTGAGTATCGTGTACTCTGAGTATCTTGTACTCTTGTACTCATCCATCTACTGTATAGATTCTAGTGATTCATACATTTACACTGCCGGAAATAAAGTGTTCATATAAACAAGGTGATGATGTCTTTGGCCCAAGATGGTGTCACAGACCTGTCAAAATAAAGAGAGTATATCACAAATTGGAAGTACACTATGAGTAAAAAACACTGCCACCATCCATCCTTGAATGTAACTGTAAATACAGAAGGGGTGATTTTTTAACACTAGGTTCCAGAGGCCTTAAAAAGGAGATCTGCATGACTTTAGAATACAATAAAGTAAGGTATGCAATGAAGTGAAAGTGAGAGAAAAATAGAACAAAAAGAAGAAAATAAACAAACAAAACTACAAAATCATCTACCTCCTTAGACAGCCTCTGCTTGTCTTGCTCTCCCAAGGCCCTCCTTTTTCCTGTAGTTCCTGCTGCTACTTGCTGCTGCTCTGGAGATGAGCTCTGGTCCCTGAAACAGACAGACAAGGAGAGTGTGTGTTAGTCTATGAACGTATACAGTATGTCAATGCAATTACCTACAGTCTTAGAATACCAGTAATAATAGTACGTTTTGTGTTGTTTAAGATAAACAGGGAAAATGTAAAAAGAAAAAAAAAAAAAAATGGATGTGCTTAACTTTGTTACACAGAGTAATTGCAATTTATGAAATATACAATGACTGAATTAGTTTCCTACTTTTGAGTGTCTAATCATTTATAGCATATAGGCTTACATCGCAGCATTACTACATTTGATTATTACAAGGTATATTAAGGTGTGCAAAATTATTTTATCCTATACGAGCCATTAGAGCCTATATTAAAAGGCAGTTAGGAAAAAGGCAAATAATATAGTTTCCCTGAATGTGAAACGCTGCCATCAGACAGAAGAATGTGTATTAAGATGCAACTCAAATCGCTTAAAATTATCATTTGTTCTGGCCTCCATTAAGCTGATGAACAACGTGCAATAGAATAATGTGCAATAAATAGGTAAGTACTTAACTTTAGCACTCATACTTTAGCACCTGCACCTTATTCACAAGTTCTAGTGCAATAGTTATAGTTAATAGTTTTTAATGAATCAATCATTCACTGTGCCCAAGACAAATTTCCCCATGGTGACAATAAAGTGTAACTTATCTTACCGTATGGCTTGAACACTGCTTGTGAAGCTCTGCAGAGCACGTTTGAAGAAGACTGCATCAATGTCCTTCTTCTGCAGCTGTTGGTACATAATGTCAACGTGAGGCATGATTTGATGAAATAGATGCAGGAAAAACTTGAAGTCATCGTCCTGCAGCATCCTCAGGTAGCCAGATGCCTCCCTCACTGTGGTGCAGTCAAATGAGCCGTCTGTCCTGATGGCTTCAAAACACTCTATGAGGTCATCTAGGTTCTCATAGACTGTGTTCACGACCCTGCTGTTGAAGTTCCATCGTGTGGCCAATGCTCTTGGCAGCCTCCGTGCAACAACCTGGTCGAGGATGGTGGTGCGTTTGGGTGACCGACTAAAAAAGCTAGAAATGCCATTCAGATCCGAGAAAAAAACCCTCACTGCTGGGACCTGAGAAGTGGCTTGCTGCATGATCAAATTCAGCTGGTGTGCATGGCAATGCAAATAATGTGCATTTTTGTAATGCTCTCGCACTTTTTGCTGCACACCAGCCTTCTCTCCTCTCATCACATTGGCCCCGTCATATGCTTGCGCGATGAGTTTACCCCTCTCTTCCTGGGCGAATAGACTGTTCAGTCTCTCCATAATAGCAGTGGCAATCGAGTCAGCCATTGAAGACGAGAGGGGGACAAACTCAAAAAAACGCTCTTGAACAGCATGGCTCCCATCAATGTATCGCAATACCATGACCATCTGAGTCTGAGTCGAGACGCCCGTTGTTTCGTCAGCTTGTATCGCAACGAAGCTGGCCGACTTCACCTCCTCCGTAATGTGTGCCCTAATGACAGCTGCCATGCAGCCGAGCAGCTCATTTTGGACCGTCTTGGATGTGCCTTTAAAGACGGTGGCCGTTTTTAAATGCTCCTCAAAAACTTCATCTAGGGATGCAATTAACTGTACCAATCCTCGAAAAATCCCGGGGTTGCTGGATTCCTCGCTCTCGTCTCGGCCTCGCAAGGCAAACTCAAGTACACCGCAGAACTTAACACCGTCGATCAGCCAGCCCAGAATGTGGCGGTTTTTGCTCACCTCATCATTGTGCCGACGCAGTGCTAGCCTGTAGCCATCGTCCAACTGCGTAGCAATCTTGACGCTCCCAAACACCGACAGTTTTAAGCAGCTGTCCATGTGGATCCTCGATGTTTCATGCTTTTTTATTTTTTCGGACAGATGATGCATATCTGTGAAACCTGTAGTAGTCCAAGGTGTTTCCGTGGTGCAGCCATCAGGGTGGATGAGGACGCAGGGGTAGCAGAAAAGTCTGTTTGCTACCTCGCATCCTGCTAGCCAGTTTTTCCTCTCGTACCAGCACCGCGAAAATCCCCTGGTGTACGACATGCCTCCTTTCTTTGATATTTGTTTTATATTTACATTTGGTCGGGGTAGTCCTAATTGTTTAACAGCCAATTTTTCCTGATTGCTTCGACGACTAAATGGTAATTCTCTAAATGAAATTACGGAGATGCTCTGAGCTGTATTATTCGCCATGACGATCGTGAATGTGACTGCGGCGGCGGCGCAGGCACGTAACGTGATGAACCTATTAAAAGCCATAAAAGCACCACGTGACGTTCACTGTAGTGTACGTATGATATGACGGAATCACGTTAGTGCAAGCACTCCTGGAACCCATAGAGAATGCATTGCAGGGCTTGCAGTTTGAAATAAAAAGCTTTTACATGAAAGTCAATGAGAGAGCTGGGGGTGATTTCCAGCCAGGCTGAAATCGCCCCCAGCGCTCGGTTGGTATGGAACACAACTGCTCAGAGGAAAACAGGCTATCTTAATTTTTTACAAAATGTATTGGTTATCATCATTATCACTAAAAAATATATACATATTATATATTATTAGGCATATTATCTTTTTTTTTTCTTTTTCTTTTTTTTTTTGACTCAAGGAGGGCGGCGCCCTATCGCCCTCTATTGGCCGGCCGCCCCTGTATGCAATGTACATAGGAGTGAATCAAAGTGTGGACAACATCAAATGCGAACAATGCGTAGAATAAATGAAGATTAGGTCATCCAATATACATAGTTAGTGTAGGACAATCGGGTAGTATAATGAATAGGGTTGAGCACCGAAACTCGGTTCCAGTAGGGAACCGGTTCCGACGTAAACGGTTGTAACGAGATCGAATAAGAACACACATTTCGGTTCCTCATAACGGTGCCTGACGTTTTTTAACGCCCCCTGCCCCGCCCCCATGGTGTTGCGGCGTCAACTTGCGTTAGTGCTGGGCGCTATACCGGTTCTCACTGAATAACGGTGTGTATTTTCGTTAGGATATGATTTTTTTATATAGCCTACCGCCATACCGGTGTATTTGATTACACACATTCGGAACGCAGCGCTGCGCGACTCTGTTTCAGACGGGACCCTTCTCAATGTTGCGGTAAACAAGCATGGTACGACTACGACTTTCTTGATAGGTCCATGACTGCGAGGCGTGGTATTTCAGGCCAACTGGTAAAAGAGTGTGTCACGGCTTTCAAACATGTAAACCATAAAGCCTATGGGGGCCTCGAGACTCGGGACGGACTTGTCAACGCGCTGTGGCATCGCTTACTTGATGTTGTTTTGATTGAAGATCGGCAGGTTGTAGTGGGTGAACGTGAATGAACGTGTGCGTCTGTGTGTGTGTGTGTGTGTTGCGAGCGAATGTAATTTTAAAGTAACAAACAAACAAACTCAAAGCCGATGCATGCATCCAAAACTTGCTGTTCAAAAACCAAATAAACAAATCAAAACAGAGTCGTTATTCGCTTAAAATACTTTTTCTTTTCAAAACTTGGGAATTAATACAGCGCGGTACCGAGCGGTTGAAAACAATGTTGGCGTCTCCTGTGGCTGCCTTGCGCAACTGAGTTATGTTACTTAATATGACTTTGGCAGTAATGTTGCGCCATGATGCGTGCCTGCCTGCTTTCAGTGAGTAATTACAATTATTTGTAATTTTAAACAGATATGTATCCGTCACAGCACTCACAGCAGCCTCTTCGGGTAAGTCGAGTAATTGATGCCAACCGTAAATCTTGCATATCAAGTAGGCTAGCAAACACCGTTGCCATTCAACTCAGTGTCCGCTGACTTTCTGCTTAATGCAAGTGTGTGCCGTTTCATTTTTTTAAGTACCGGTTTGAGAACCGTTTTAGCACCGGAACCGTATGAAAAGTACAGAGTAGGCACCGGTATCGGATAAAACCCAAACGATACCCATCCCTAGTCATGAGGGTTGGGTGATGACCGAAAGGACGAGATCGCGGGTACAAGCGGCCGAGATGAGTTTTCTCAGAAGGGTGGCTGGCGTCTCCCTTAGGGATAGGGTGAGAGGCTCAGCCATCCGTGAGGAACTCGGATTAGAGCCGCTGCTCCTTTACTGTCTCCTTTACGGAGTCAGCTGAGGTGGTTCGGGCATCCGGCAAGATTGCCCACTGGGTGCCTCCCTTGGGAGGTGTTTCAGGCACGTCCAGTGGGGAGGAGACCTCGGGGAAGACCCAGGGCTAGGTGGAGAGATTATATCTCAACACTGGCCTGGGAATGCCTCGGGATCCCCCCGTCAGAGCTGGTCAATGTGGCCCGGGAAAGGGAAGTCTGGGGCCCCCTGCTTGAGCTGCTCCCCCCGCGACCCGACCCCGGATAAGCGGATGACGATGAGATGATATATAATGCATGGAACGCCGGTCATTATCGGGAAAATAAGCCCCGACAGGGCGAACAGGCGACCGACGCGCAGCGGAGGTGTCTTGCTTCGCCCTGAATGACCGGCGACGTTCTATACATTATCACGCTTATTACAAGGCTACTTGCCAAAAAATAACTTCACATGGTGTGTCTTTTTACTATTTATTCGTTAGAGAAATAGTCCGCCAAAGACGTTGACGTTGCTTAACAACCGAAGACGCTGGGGTTGACAAGTTACCGGACTACTACCCATGCAAGTGAACGGAGCGTTCCACGGCATTCAGAAGACCCGTGTACTAAAGGCCTATAATATTTCTGTTTATGGCATAGATTTCTTTTCAGATTAGGCCAATAAAGCAATGATTTAAAAAAAAGAGTGCGAATTGAAATTATTGCGGCTTGCAAAAAATTATCGCTCATTTTCATTTATCGCGCAATTAATTGATTTATTGCATATCGCGACAGGCCTAGTCCCCAGACCGCTTTTTTATGCACCGGCTCCTGGTGTGGATGCCCTACCACCTGTGGAAGGTGAGGCTGTCCTGCCCCAAGTGCAAGGGGCAGCTCACCGGGGCCGGCATCCACAAGAGGGCACGGAAGGTCCTGGACGTGGACAGGTACTACCTGATGGTGACGGAGACCCTCAGGTGCAACTCCTCCGGTTGCGTTACCAACTACCTGTCCACGAGCCAGACCGTCCTGGACCAGCTGAGCTTGGCTCTCCACGGGGAGTTCCGCCTCATCCTGACCCGCAAGTGAGTTCAGATCATGAAAGCAAATATCTTTTTCAGTAATCCAGCAAATAGCAATATTTGATCAAACTAAACCCCATAGAATATCAATATTACATCAAAAATATTTATAACCAGTGCTTCTGCCTTTTGGTGGTTGTGCTACCCCGAGTAGCCGAGTAGCCCGGTCTGTCCTAGTTGTCCTATGAGGGTGGGCAGTGGTTCTGGAGAGGTCGACCTGTGTCAGGGTCCGACTTGGAAAATCTATCGATATTCTCCTTACAGCCACTGTCTGCCTTTACGATTGTTACTCAAAACCCGGTACCCCATGCGCTGTGAGGATACCACGTCAGCGTCCACTCTGAGTGTCGAGTGCCAAGCCCGAGTGGTGGTAGCGGTGAGTCTGAGTGCCCGTTCTCAGGCAGCAACCACAGACGGCGCGGCCCGCCTCGCACGACGCACTGACAGCTGCACAGTTCCCCGTCTAGTAGCGGGGCCGTGGATGTCAGTCGTTAGGTGCGGTCCGACTGCCTCCCCGGAGGTGTGTCCATGGCCATCCTGGTTGATCCTGCCAGTAGCATATGCTTGTCTCAAAGTTTAAGCCATGCATGTATAAGTCCACACGGCTGGAAAAGTGAAACTGCGAATGTGGTAGAAATTAGTGAGTATATTCTATGGTAAACCATGATTATTAATAGGCTTTATATTTTAAATGGTGGAAAACACATGATGCTTGCAGAGTCTGGGTTCAGAGCAGATGGTAGGTGCACAGAAATGTCCTGGGAACTGCGGGGTCAAGTCATGTTGACCTCCACCTTTCAGCCTTGGGTCATCTTGGCTAACAAGGTTAATCCCTGCGGACCTCAGACCAGGGCACGGTTGATAACACGCTGAGACGAAGATTGACTAGGCGGAAACCCCATTGGGACAAAGGGAACCTCCATTGTGGCAAAGAAATTCCTGTATGTGTATAAAGTAAGGCTGGGACCGAAGTTCAAGCAGTGACTCTGCAGACCCACTCAGGCTGTTGTCGTTGTTGTTTTTCTGCACGATAAAGTCTTTTGTCAATTCTTGCTCCGGACCCCTCGATTTATTTTGCACTCTCTCTCTTAAATTAGTCTAAGTGTTTTATATCTCAATTAATCTCCGACACGAATGGCTCATTAAATCAGTTATGGTTCCTTTGATCGCTCACCCGGGCATGAGTCAAGCACCCGGGATTCTTAGTCATTGGATCTCGGTGGGAATGAAAGTCTATGACTAGAAAACTTAAAGGAATTGACGGAAGCTCCAAGTGGGCGCCAATATTATATGATCTCTGCCCAGTGCTCTGAATGTCAAAGTGAAGAAATTCGATTGAGTGCGGGTTAAAGGCAGACGTACCGGTGGGTCTTTGTTGGTGATGGATTGAAGTGTGGCGGCTTCTAAATATCACATGAGTGATAATAATGAATGGGTGAACTAGTTTCGCCCTACATTAGACCCACCCAAGTACAAGTCTCAGCTGATGTTCCGATCCCTTTAGTCTAAGCTTTCGAAGGGTAAGAACAGCGTTTAGGCGTACCTAGGAGCAGTGGAACCCAGCGTGCATGCGTTGGGCCAGGGTGCCAGACCCTCTGCTCTAGTTCAAGTAACTGTCCCGGACTTGATAACGCCAGACGTCAGCACAACTTTGAATTGTGAAACCGAGGATGTCTCTCGCCACGCCCCCCCCAAAACACAGGGCGCGATACATGTGGAGAGTCCCCGATCTAGCAAGGACAGAAGGTTGGTGAGGCAAGCAGACATGAAGGAAAGATGGGCTAGGAAGTGGCCGCTTCCCGGCAGGTCCCCGGGCCTGGCCGGTTCGCCCGCGACTCGGAGCCCACGCCGCGGAAGAGAACCATGAAGCAACGCCACTTGGAATTTTCCCCTGCCCTGGGGAGGAGGTACGGTGTGTGGTCTGTCGAGGAGACTCGTTTGCTCCGGGCGCACATTGACGAATGGGGAATGAGAGAGGGATTTATCGATTCTGCATGTGCGGTTCTTCCGGATCGCACAAAAGACCAGATCAGATATAAGGTGCGTCAGCTAGAGAAGCTGGCGCAAGCCCCTGTAGTGCCTGACAGTATTACCCGAATTGATCACGAACTACAGGAATTGACGGTTGAAAGCGATCGGGTTCCCTTGTACGCGCTGAGTGTCGTTCGTAAGAAAATCCTTATAGCGCTGGCCAAGGATACTGGCTCTGGTAGCGATGGATGGGTCAGTGTTCCTACCAAGAGCGATACCCTCGCCGCTCTGGTAGATCTCGCTTCTGTGGTAAAGCTCACGTGTAAGCTCACGGGGTCGAAGTTGGGGAAGCGTCAGGGTATGGGGAGGCGGCACACGGACCGCAGGGCAGCTATCGCGCCGGCTCTCAATCATCTCCAGCTCCAGAGACTCTTTAAGAAAAAACTTTCCAAGATGGCCCGTATGGTTCTTGACGGCATCCACGACGGTGTATGTCCCATTAGGGTAAAAACGGTTACAGAGTATTTCAAGAGCAAGTGGGAGTCTGAAGATTGCTATCTGGGTCTCGGTCGGTTCGGCTCATTCGCTCCGTGCAATAACAGGCTTCTCTCTCGCCCCATCACACCAGCGTTTGTCTTGAGAACAAAGAAGCTCATCAAGGTGTCATCAGCCGCTGGGCTGATGGCGTGGACAGGAATGGTTTGGTGATGTGGGACCCGAAGGGAGTAAAGCTAGCGAAGATGTTCAACGGGTTCTTGTTGAGAGGCTCAATCCCTGCCTCTCTCAAGTTGAGCCGAACGACCCTGCTGCCCAAGTCTAAAGACCCCACGGAGAGAGAGTCCGTTGCGAACTGGCGGCCTATTACCATCGGGTCGATGGTCCTCAGACTGTTTTCTTCGATCCTCCTCACGCGGTTGGCCGAAGCCTGCCCAACCCATGTACGGCAAAAGATGTTTGTTAAAACCCCCGGTTGTTCTGAAAACCTATTATTGGTTGAAGGAGCGCTCAGTACGAGCAAGCGGGAGAGGAAACCGTTGGCGATGGTCTTCATCGATTTAGCGAAGGCTTTTGACTCTGTCTCACACAAGCACATTGCTGGGGTGCTTTCGGATCGGTGTGTGGACCAGGCAATCATTGACCTGATAATGAATGGCTACGATGGAAACTTGGTGGGGCGGAGATCCATATGGTGGGTCCGAAGGAACATGTGCGATACCTCGGCGTGGACATTAACCCCTGGAAGGGGGTCCGTAAGCCCGACACGGTCGGTGAGCTCGAAGCCTTCGGGTCCCGGATCGCCGGAGCCCCGTTGAAGCCGTCTCAAAAGTTTGAATTGTTGCGTTCCTTCGCCATCCCCAGACTCGTTTATGGTGCAACCCACGCCTCCGCTTCCCAGTCCACGCTCCTCAAGGCGGATTTGGTGATCAGCCGTCTGGTCAAGGCGTGGCTGCATTTGAGTCCCTCCACCACAAATGGTCTACTGTATTCACGTAACGTGGATGGAGGGTTGGGGGTCCCTTGCTTGAGCAGGTCGGTGCCGTTGGGTGTGTCCAGAAGGATCTTCGGACTTTACCACTCAGGTGATCTGGCAACATCGGAAATGGCGAGAGGGGTTATCATCCCTCGAGAATTCGGAAGAAGATGGATAAACGGTGGCGGTAGTAAAGATCACCTACCGCAGGCTCTGGTGGACCTTCTTGACCCGGAGTGTGAATTGTTCCCGGCCCGTAACGGCTGGAGGGATGCGGAATTCGCCAAGTGGAACAGAATGGGGCCACAAGGCTTTGGTGTCGGACTCTTTAAAAGAGACAAGATCAGCAACAGCTGGCTTGTGGGGCATGGACGGGCTTGGTGGAAGGAGTCGCACTTTATCGTCGCCCTACAGATGAGGGCAAGTGTGCTCCCAACACTGGAGTTCCGTCACAGAGGTGCTGGGCTCGGTTTCGCCCCGCCGTGCAGGGCGTGCGGCGCGGGGCCGGAGACTGGCTCACACATCTTGGGAGGGTGTGTAGAAACAAAGTTAAACCGTATGGCTCGGCATAATCGCATCTGCAACCTCCTTGCCGCGGTCGGGAGGGGGAAGCAGTGGTCGGTTATGCAGGAGAGAAGGATCACCTCCCTATCAGGGAGGTGGGTTGTGCTGGACCTGGTTTTTCTACGTGGAAACACACTCTTGGTGGTCGACGTGACGGTTCGGTTTGAAGGTAGAATGGACTGGCTGGTTCAGGCGAGGATCGAGAAGGAGAGCAAATACTTTCCTTTTCTCCCTGCCCTGGCGTTGGAGTTTCCGTTGGTCACGAGTCTCACCTCCCACGGCTTCGTCATGGGTGTGAGGGGCAAGTGGCTGGCGAGCAACGACCGTATCATTGAGGCCTTGGGCATGAGCAAAAAGGGCGCCGTCCGATTTCCGAAGACCTGCTCGAGGACCACGATACTGAAATCCGTGGACGTCTTCCAGGCGTTCAACAAGCAAGTGAGGGGGAAGGTTATTCCAACCGACCTCTAGCCTTAACATGGAATTAAAACAGAGTATGAGGGGTAGGGTTGCCCAACCGACCTCTAGACAAACAAGGACAACCGATGGTATTGGAATGAAACCTCTCAGAGGACTCCGGTCCTCTGGGGTCATGTCAGAGAAGGCCTATACGGCGGGGTGGATACCCGCGGGGACAGTGTTAAACCCATCCGGGTAGGTACGCTGTCTCCACCCGCAGGAGAACGGGGGACGGTTTCACCAAGTTGGGCCGTTGCCTCGAGGGAAGGACCTTGGCCGATACATCACATGATGTTACTGAGCGCCCTCTTGGGCCTCAAGGGAACATAACTTACCGCTAGATCGGCAAGCGGAACCTATTGCGGTGGGTGTATGCCGTCTTTCAATTTTGATTCGGCTTAAAGGTGGATCATAGAAAGCTAGTCAGGTAAGGACTAAGCTGATCCGCCTCGCTTGCGTATGGAATATCTGCCATCTATCATATTTCGGCTTAAACATATATTATAGGAAGAGCGGATCAAAATGCCAGTTAAAAACGCTAACTCGGCTGATCTGTCACGACCCGTGAAGGACCGTGTAGGGGCTACGAAGCGGGCACCACTCATCGGAGGGGCGATATAAGCTCGCATTGCTTTTCGTCGTCCCCGAGGTGAGTGGCATGTGGCCCCTGTACTGGGGACGCCGCCCGTCCTTCGGGACAGCTCTCGCGGTGCTCTCTGCTGTGGAACGACTCGTGAGACGTAGTAAGGGGTCACGTTATGTAATTCTGCTATTCATTGCCCCCACAGAATTAGTGTTGACTCGGCGTGGTGCGCGGTGCCTGAGAACAGCACTGTAATAAACGAAGACCCAAGAGGAATGGATCTGAGAAGTCTCGGCTGGATAGGGCGGTGACGTAACATTTCAAAAACGGAAGGGCTGAGACGGTAGTTGAATTTATTACGGTTCCCGTAAGTCGGAAGCTACCTACCGTCCGGATGAGCAGCACACCACTGGGTTCTGAGGCTGGCTTACATGCAGTGTTCACCCCGCCGCTTACGAGGATTCGGTGCACGAATGTCGTGCGCCGGCCAGGATTAAGTTGTGGCTACTGCCCCCTTCAAGTAGCCAAATGCCTCGTCATCTAATTAGTGACGTCCATGAATGGATGAACGAGATTCCCACTGTCCCTACCTACCATCCAGCGAAACCACAGCCAAGGGAACGGGCTTGGCAGATCAGCGGGGAAAGAAGACCCCGACTGACAACGTTCCGGTAACAACAGAAGTGTGTTGCCTTATATTGAAAATATAGATTTTTTATATTAAGATATTTTGATAATGTTACGAATTTAGGTTTTGTATGTTTGTGTCTTCCCATTTGGTCTTGTCACCCTGTTATTCTGCAGGGTCGTTTAAAATGTAATCCTTTGAGGTTAGTGGTCAATCTGTTCTCACTCTGTTCCTTTGTTATCTTGTGTTGGTTTGGTTCTGTTATCCTTGATCCCCAGGGAAGCTCAGAGACACAAGTGATAAGGAACGGCCAACCCCTTATTTATGACACCTTAAGGAACTTCGAACGATAAATGACCATATGGTTAACAAAGGCTTTTGGTTTGTTGGGAGACAGCTGCCCTCAACAACCCATTCTAAGTGTGTAAGACCTCCTGGCCACTCAGCGGACTTCTCTGCGGACCTTTTAGAGAATGAAGGGACCCGCAGGGACAAATCCCAGGGCCTCAGATTATTTAATAATATGCCTGTTTTGTGGGCTGTTGATGCATGTTATGATGCGTCTTCGTTCGTACTTTTCTTACAAATGTGTATGTAAAGATAAAAGATAAAATGAAAATAAAAATGTGATTCGAAGTGGAGAAGACAGAGACTATAGGTAACCGCGGAGAGAACCGGGCTTAAGCCTGGGGCTTGAAGCTCACGATATTGTCCCTCACATGCGTTAGATACAATTCCCTCCCTTAAGCTTCATAGTTACCATGCTGAAACATGCCTACTTTAACAAATAAATTGAGTTAAAAGCGACCAAGGATTGGACCACTTTCTTCAAGAAATAACGCAATACTTACATGAATGATATCACGGCCAAAAGCTCTGTGTGCCTCCGGATGGCCGTAGCACGGGGAGCTCTCGTAGGTGTTGCGTTTTTTCTTGAAGAAGGTAGTCCAATCCTTGGTCGCTTTTAACTCACTTTATTTGTTAAAGTAGGCATATTTCGGTATGTTAACTATGACGCAAAAGGGAGGGAATTGTATTTAACGCGTGAGAGAGAAATAACGTGAGCTGCTTCAAGCCACGGGCCACGACAATGCCCGCGGTGCCTGAATGTAGGGTGCGAACAATTTATAAATGGAACAGTGGCTTAGGACCGGGTCATGTAAAAGAAAAGCTGATGAAAATTCTGACTCGACAGGAAAAGTCGTTGAGTCCCAGGATGTTGGTCCAACCCCCGCGACGTCGTCGAAGCAGATCCCGCATCCAGCTCTTCATGAACGTGAAAAATCCACCGCTAAGGTGAAACGGAGGTACCACAGCGACTACATACAGTTAATTTTTTTTTTTTGGGCTGGCGACGACGAGGATCCTAAACCACACTGTGTGTTGTGCTATGAAACGTTAGCTAACGAGGGAAAGAAACCTGCACAGTTGAAGCGACAAGTGGAAACTAAACACAAGGAGTACATGGGGGAAAAGCCAGCAACGAAATGAACAGGATTCCTCTTATGGAAGCTGGCCACCGGGAGTGAGTACAGGACCATCAGCCATCTGTTTGGAGTCGGCGTCAGCACTGTGTGCATATGTGTCCAGGCGTTCTGCAGCGCGTCCATCAAGGTGCTGCTTCCCATCCACATCAGAACCCCCGATGCTGATAAGTTGCTGGAGATGGCAACTTTCTTCCAAAACCGTTGGAGAGTACCACAGTGTGTTGGTGCAATTGATGGAAGCCACATTCCTATACTGGCACCTGAAGGGAAAAACGGTCTGTCTAGTTACTGGACCAGATAAAATGAGACGGAGAGGTAATAAAGTCTGTCGGCACGAGGACCTTGGATTTATTAAGTAAAGTGGCAACGGTTATACAGAGTCATAAGCGTGAGAAATCGAATATGTCTAAGTCCCTAATCAGCGCTGATGGTTCGTCCAGAGCTTCGCCTCCGTGGAAGGTCTGCTTCAGAAGAAGGTGAAGAGTCTCTGTGTGACACACTCTTATGCTGTATCTTCCTCTTGGTGAGGTGTGTGCGTTTGAGGTGTGTGTGGTTCTGTGTGTTTTGGCTCCCAGGCCCTGAGAGAGCTTCGTAACAGGGGAGAGTTCCTTGTGTCTCCGGTGTGATAAATTAAAGGCAAGGCAAGGCAAGGCAACTTTATTTATATAGCACTTTTCATACACAAGGCAGACTCAAAGTGCTTCACATATAAACATTGTCATACAATAAAATAAAATAATAGATAAGTAAAAGAAAAACATATGCAAAGAAATGGGTAAAATAGAAAAAGGATTAAAATAGAAAATAGAGGCAAAGTTAAAAAGTTTTTTAGAAAGTGCAATGTATTTAAGATTTTAGCAGAAGGCTATAGCAAACATAAAAGTCTTCAGTCTTGTTTTAAAGGTGCTCAGAGTTGGGGCAAGTCTTAAATCCTCTGGGAGTTTATTCCAGCTATTTGTTGCATAGTAACTAAATCCTGCTTTCCCATGTTTTGTGTTTACTCTGGGGATAATTAACAGATTGGTCTCAGAGGATCTTAGTGGTCTAGAAGGCTGATGTAGTGGAAGCATATCAGTTAAATATTTTGGGCCTAAACCATGTAGGGATTTATAGGTTAGCAACATGATTTTAAAATCAATTCTCTGACCTACAGGAAGCCAATGTAACGATTTCAGAATTGGTGTAATATGATCAAATTTTTTGGTCTTTGTTAGAACTCTAGCAGCAGCATTCTGAACAAGCTGAAGCTTCCTCAGAGTTTGTTTTGGGAGACCTGTGAGGAGACCATTGCAGTAATCAAGCTTACTAGTGATAAAGGCATGTACAAGTTTTTGTAAGTCTTCGGTGGACATGAGCCCTCTAAGTCTTAGTACATTTTTAAGGTGATAATATGCCGATTTTGTAACTGATTTGATGTGACTGTCAAAATGTAAATCTGAATCCATGATAACCCCTAGATTTCTGGCTTTGATTGAGGTTTTCAGGGACAGAGAGTGAAGGTGTTGGGTTACTTTAAGCCTTTCCGTTTTAGAACCAAATACAATTATCTCTGTTTTGTCCTCATTTAGTTGAAGGAAATTTCGGCACATCCATTCCTTCACTTGCTCAATGCACTGGCACAGCAAATCTATGGGCCGATAGTCATTTGGTGATAGCGATACATAGATTTGCGTGTCATCAGCATAGCAATGATGGTCAATATTTTTATTTTGCATGATTTGCCCTAGTGGGAGCATGTAGATGTTGAATAAAGAGGGTCCTAAGATCGAACCTTGTGGGACTCCACATGTCACGTTGGTTGATTCTGATACAAAGTCGCCAATGGAAACAAAGTAGTTCCTATTTTGTAGGTAGGACCTGAACCAATTTAAGACAGTGCCTGAAAGCCCCACCCAGTTTTCTAACCTTTCCAGAAGTAATGTATGGTCTACAGTGTCAAATGCAGCACTGAGGTCAAGTAGCATTAGTATTGAGGTTTTGCCAGAGTCTGTGTTAAGACGGATGTCGTTTACAACTTTAATAAGAGCGGTCTCAGTGCTGTGCAGGGGTCGAAATCCTGATTGGAAGGTGTCATAGCAACCAGTTGATGCCAGGAAGTGATTTAGTTGCTGGAGGACAACTTTCTCAATGATTTTACTTATGAAGGGTAGATTTGATATTGGTCTGTAGTTGTTAATAATAGAGGCATCTAGGCTCCGCTTTTTTAAAAGGGGTTTAATAACTGCAGTTTTCAAAGCTTTTGGGAACTTGCCTGACTGGAGAGAGTTGTTAACTATCTGCAATATGTCTACTGCTAGGCAGTCGAAAACATTCTTAAAGAGGTTGGTAGGTATAGTATCAAGGCAACAGGTGGATGGCTTTAGTTGTGTCACAGTTTCCACAAGATTTTGAGAGTCTATAACATCAAAGCATGCCATCCTTGCCACGTAATTTTTGCCTGAACAGGGTGGTAGTCCAACATTTTTGTTTGACGTGGAGATATTGATGGCGCGTCTGATACCTTCAATTGTATCAATATAAAAAGCTGCAAACTCATTGCATTTCTGCGTGGAATGGAGATCAGGTGGAATTTCTGTTGGGGGGTTGGTCAGTCTGTCAACAGTTGCAAATAGGGTTTTTGCATTATTAGTGTTGGTTTTAATGATATTGGAGAAAAATGTATCTCTAGCATTTTTTAAGTCTAAATTGTAGGCACGGAGGCTCTCTTTATAGATATCATGGTGAATATGAAACGGGGAGTGCCCCCCTGAAATGTCTCGTGTGTGATAATTTAATGTGGCTCTCAGGCCCCTGGTGTGGGCAGAGGTATCTCTTGGTTCCTCCTAACGGGGAAGAGCTCTCAAAATGTCTCCTGTGTGATAAATTAATGTGGCTCTCCCGTTCTGGAGATGATACTGGTGCATTGTCTGAGTGTCCACCATCTGCCTGCCTGGGAGATGGGGCCTTCAGCTCCGGCCTTGACCTGACTATATATTATCATGTTTGTGTTGTTGGGTTAGAGCAAGAGTTGACTATATTATAATGTGTCCATGTGATGTGCTCATCAGGCTAGGGTAGGAGTTAGCTATATTTATAATGTACATGTGATGTACTCAGCAGGTTATTTTTCCCAACACACCAGAGGAATACCCACGTGACTACTACAACCGGAAAGGATGGCATTCTGTAGTTTTGCAGGCAGTTGTAGATGGCAAAGGACTTTTCTGGGATGTCTGTGTTGGCTTTCCTGGAAGTGTGCACGACGCCAGAGTGCTGAGACAGTCACAGCTGTGGGAAGTACTCGGTGACGGGGAGTTACTGGGTCAAAACAAGGTGACCATCTCTGGCTGTGACGTTGGACATCACCTGATCGGTGACCCAGCTTATCCCCTGCAGGAATGGCTCATGAAGCCCTTTTTCGGACACGGGAAGACTGACCCCAGAACAGCACAACTACAACTACAGACTAAGCAGTGCCCGGTCTGTTGTGGAGATGTGTTTTGGGAGGTTAAAAGGAAGATGGAGATGCCTTTTGAAAATAAATGACAGCAAGCTGGAGCTCAGCAAGACGATGGCGCTGACCTGCTGTTTCTTCACAATATCTGTGAGGAACATGGTGGCAATTTTGCATTGGAGGTCACGGATAGGCCTGTTAACATTCAGCCACACGGGCAAGCTTTACCTGAGCATGGCAATCTGGAAGGGTCAAACATAAGAGCTGCATTAATGGCGTACCTTAAAGGTTGGGTACGGAATTTGCTTTTTGGCCATTTTTGCAAAATTACTTGAAATCCTTATCATAACCAGCTTACAGCCACTGAGTTAGAAGTACTGACATGAAAATTAAACAAGTCAATCATCTGTGGAACTTGCAGGGCTCGAAAAACTCCAGCCAATCATTTGGATTGCCACCTCGTTGCATTGGACAGTAAGTACGTCAATCAAACTGTCGTACTGCACTCCCCCTCCCCCGCGCCCCGCGAGCGACCCCTTCGTGCAGTACTCGTGACCCAGAGCAAGCTCCTGTTTGTTGTTATCCTGCGGTAGCTACTGGAACTAGTTAATCCACATTTGGACCTAGCAGTAGAAGACAATTTCCATGGCAGACAAGACGCCACCATCCCCACCACCACCACCACCACCAGCAAAGAGAAGGAAAACTCTTTTTCAGAGAGTAATTGATAATAAAAACGCTGAAAGAGAAAAACTGAAATCAAGAATAATCCTAGGCGCTGCTTTTGAACGTTGGCGGCCACTGAAGGACGAGAAGGGTCTAAAAACCGATGCTTGTGTGGCGGTTGACCTAGTTTCAAAGTTTATACCGTTTATACTCGGTAATACCGGTGTTGAGACGAGTGTATTACTCGTTGTGAAAATGTCCACACCGCAGCAACCCTAGTGAAAACCAGGACTTCCAATACAATTATATGAAACAAACATACATTTTCTAAAAATAGTAATGATTTATGTGACCGTTTAATGTTTATAACATCTGGTGCAACCATAGCCGCGAGAACGTATTCTCAGCAGGGGGTGCTGGAAAAAAAAAACTCAGCCTGCACTAGACTCGCAACTCGTTACATTGATAAAAAAGATATATAGCAGCGCAGCTCAATTACACCAGTGCATGCGCGCACAGTTGAAAATCGATCGTTGTGTTCACTTCCTTCACACCATGGTTCACATCCAGCTGCTCACAGAACAAGTTTAGCGCACCACCGCTACCTTCACACTTTTTCATGTAACCTTTTTTCAGCACTAGGTCATATGAGCATTAAATAAATGCTGCGTCTCAAAATGCCTTGGACAGCAGCGAGGATGACTCGCTTTGCCACGGGCCGAAACAGTTCGGAGCGACCACAGCCAGAGCGAACACAGCGGGGCAGAGGAGTGTCAGGAATAGTCTTTGGTGTACACATCAGTACGGCCTATTTTCACTACTGTTTAGTGGCAATGCAGTGTTTTATTCTATGCCTTTTTATTTTCGTATATTTTTTCAATGAATACAATTTATTTATTCATAAAAACAAGATCTGGTCTTCAAATCTTTTTTCCAAATATAGGTCGTCTTACAATGGGGTTTGTGTTTATATCCGGACTAATACGGTACAGCGGGCACTCACATGACGTTAAGCATTTCCTGGTGCATAATGTGACGCTTCAGAACCTAAAATCCCGTTTCTCCCCGTTGACACGACAACACATAACCGGCGTTTTCAGAAATCTCCACTTTGGCCGGAGTTTTTAGAAATGATCGTTTTCTGTGATAAGACAGGGCCTCGGACAGGGGGTGTTGCAGCACCACCAAAACCCCTACTTCCCGTGGTACTGGGTGCAACTTACAGCTGAATGTAGTGCCATGTTGTTAAACGAAAACCTACGCTAGCCTGGCTCGCTCTCGCGCATCTCTGTTCGCGCTCGTGCATTGCGCGTCCAGGTACTTGGAATGGGTGGAGTCAGAGTCAGCGTTGAAGGAGAGGGGGCAGGACCATTTGAGTTGTGTATTTTCAAAATCTGCTGGCGTTTCGCAAATCGCATACCCAACCTTTAACAGAGGGGATGAGTGATTTAATTTTAGTGACAACATCCCCCATTTTTCTTTAACATTGTAACTGGGCATGTTGATGTAAGCTAATTGCAATTCCAGAAAAACTTAATGTGGTATATTATTCCCCCCCAATTCTCTTGTAATACTGCCTACGCTATTTGTTTGCAGGACATGAAGAGTTTCATACAATAAACAACACAGAATAACCAGTGTCTTTCAGAAGTTTATTTAAAATATATAATAAAATACAAATGTACAAAACCGTGTGCAAAATTAAAATAAAAGTGCAATTTACAAAGAAGAGGAACAGTGTTGTCTTTTGTTGTTAATTTGGTCTTCATTTTCGCCCAGCCTCCATCACCGTCACAACACGTCCCATCAGCCCGAGCAAAGCGGTGTTGCTTGCGCTGATCTGCTCCAGTAAATTGTTGGTCACCACTCTGGAGGCCTCCAGGGATTGGAGGTGGCGCTCGTCAGACCTCTCCAGATACTGCAACAATTCGCTGTCGTCCTTGTCCCGCTTTCTTTTTCCAGTGTACAAGAAATATTATCAGATTTATATTGTATACTCAGAACATTTAAATACACATTTTAGCAGGGGATTAAATATCCTGCTCAATGCAGATCATAAAGTCATTTATTGTTTCTTGCAGGTAAGTGTAGCTGGAGTTGGTTCGATACGACTATAGTAGGATGTTGTCAGTATTTCACAGGGTGTACAGATGAGTACACCAAATCTTTACTGTATGTCACAGCCTGGTGGTAAGATCAATATATCTTAATGTTTACATGGTGTCTGTTGTGAAGCATCCTTTATAAATGACACAAAATTTTTACCTTGTCTGGCAAGTGAAGTGTTGGAGCTTCCTTGGCTGGACGGTGATGGTGATGGTGATGGTGATGGTGAGCAACAACTCAGCGGCGGTGGTAACTCCGCGTTACAATTGTCTTCTACGGCAGACAACTCTGTAAACAACAACAATGCTTTAAAACACAAACTTTTCCCAAACAATGTATACAAGGCCCTTGTGGAACCAAATGCAATGTGTGTAGGAAGCCTGTAGATGAGCAATGGCAGGTGTTGACCGCTCACATTTTATATTGTTACAGCGATAGCTCAAGTAGGAGGCTTGTTATTATCAGTTACAGTAGCTAGCTAGCTGCCGGGCAGCTTGCATTATATGAACACGTAGCCACGGGACTTAACATAACCCTAATTATAAAACGCACAGTAAGGTACATGAATAGGTGGTTGGGAGACTGAGTGAAACATTTGAAAAGTGAAACTTACCGATATCAGGGGTGCTTTGGATGAGCGACTCGTCCACCATCGACTCCAGCATGGCCGTCGCAGAATTCAAGGCCCCGGTGATTTTGCATGCCGGTCTGTCGCCGAGGACCGAGTCAGGCCGTCCATTGCCGCTTCGCCCCAGGTCTTTTTTCTGGTCCCTGAAGTCCTTGAACTTTTTCAATTTGACAATCTGCTCGGCGCTCCGGTCATACCCCGCCGCAGCCATCTCCCGCTGCAGCTGCTCGAAGACAACCTTCGTCCGGGTTGCTCCCTCTAACTTCTTCTGGACCTCGGCAGAAGACCAAAATCCAAGGAGACAGGTTGTCTCCTCCACGGTCCACTGCGATTTTGTCTTCCCGTCCATCGTTCACTTCAGTGATTTAAAAATGCCGCCCTTCGTTGGTCTTCCTGGGATAACCCCGCCCCCTGCCCCCTGCGTAAAAAAGCAGTTCTCGTTCTAGCCCAGCTCAAAAGTGGGGCTGGAGTTTAACCGGTTTTTAGCGGCCGGAGGGGTTCTTTGGCGGTGTGAAACCAAAACACTGGCCCTAGCTCCGAACTGGCCCGGAACCGGCTCAGATTTTGCGGCGGTGAGAAAGGCCCAACAGAGAGGTGCTCCAGCACCACATAAAATGCATGACTAGAACACTTTCAAGATCAAGGAGGAGGGACAGAACCTTCTTTGCCCACCCAGCAGCTGAAGGAGATGGTTTTGGGGAGCGGTTTGGACTGGCCATGTCCTCAAAGTGAGCCACCAAGACTCGGTGGCTGTTACAAACGATTTGAAACAATAGTTAAGTCAAAGATGTTCATATTCGTTCGTAAGTTGAACAGCCAGGTAAATGCCAAATGCAACGTGTGACACAACGTGCAAATAATGATTAAATAATGGTTTGTTTAATACCTTTATGGCACGATAGATGTATGGCAGCCATCGAGCACCACGGAGTGTAGTGAGCCTCAGGACCTTCTCCTCCAGTGCCTCAGCAATTTCATGAAGCTCCCATATGGATTTAGGGGAGAAGTGGTATTGGTCATACAGATGAACCCACTCCTTCTGTAAATTGGCCATCTTGGGGTGTTCCTTAACCGCCCCCACCACACCCAGCTCCAGGGGCTGCCACTCCCGATTTGGAACCCAGGTTGACTGCAGCCCCATCACTGCCAAACCCAATCAGCCTGGCCTTCCAGTCCCTCACCCCTGCCTCCTCCATGCCTACAATAGAAGCACATTATTTCTGGATTTAAAAATCTGTATACGTGACTTTTTTTACTTATTCTGGCACAAAGATAGCCTTTACATAAGTTGCTTTACAAATAATATCAAATTCTTCACTTCTACACAAATGTACTCACAGGTTTCAACAGCCTCCTAGACACCTGCTGCATGAGCATGTCGAACTTCATGGATCCCCACGTAAACATTCTTGCATAAGAATAATAAATACCACTTCTCACATTCTCCATCTTGGCAGTATCTGTGGCTCCATCAATCATGATGGAGAGCTAGGCTGCTTTGTTGATGGTCTCCATTTGCTCCTCCCTCTCCATCTCATAAATTCCTCCAAGGAATCTAATTAAATGAGAATAACATTCACATAGACTGTTTTATCCAAAGTCGTGACTTTCATGTTATGTATTTTTTTGATTGCTATTAAACATAATTAATTATGAATGTTTCGATAACCACTATAAATACAATTTATTTACATGGTATATGTATAAATAATGATGAATTGCTATCAGATATTTAGTCTATCAATATATATTTTTAGAACAAATAAATTACCTCTTGCACGCGTTATTGCTGTTATAGCATTCCGACACCTTGCCGCCTGTTCTGGCAACCAGGGCACGGAGGTGGGGGAATTCAGTGAACGGCTGCTCTCTTTTTGCCACATAATACGCAATGTGCATATTATTCACCATCTTCTCCCGGAGTTTCTCCTCCATTCGGAGAACACCCCTCATGACCGGAGGCATCGGTGCGTTACCTCCAAGTGATGCCCGTTGATTTTATTTTATTTTATTTAACCTTTATTTCACCAGGAAGGTCCCATTGAGTTACAGTAACTCTTCTCACAGGGAGTCCTGGCCAAGACAGGCAGCAGAAAAGAAGTTACAGAATTTGCACAAGGCCACACACACACACAAACAAAGTACACCACAATTGACACTATAATGCTAAAATTACACTTCATAACAGGCTATATAAAAAACAAGCTAATACATACAGCTAAAAAAAACCAAATTAAAAATAAATAAAAGGCATCAGGTTAAAAACAGTTGCAGTGTTCTTTTAGAGCTGATTGTAACATGTTTTTAAAGGTACTGAGTGGTGGGAGTGATTCCAGCTTTAGAGTGGCTTGAAGTTCATTCCAGACCTTTGGTGCATATGATGAGAAAGCTGTTGTACCCAGTTGTGTTCTTGTTAGTGGTGTGGTTAATAACATATATTCTGATGACCTTGTTTTGTAAACACTGTTATGGAAGGAAAGCAAATTTGAGATGTAAAGGGGTAATTTACCCATTAGTGCTTTCGCAATAAAAATCAGTGCATGTAGTTTCCTTCTAAGGGAGAGGGAGGGCCATTGTACAGCCTCATACAGAATGCAGTGGTGAGTTCTAGCTGGGGCACCTGTGATGAAGCGCAGGGCTGAATGGTAAATTACATCTAGTTTGTTTAATAGCGATGAGGAAGAATGCATATAAATGAGGTCACCATAATCTAATACTGATAAGAAAGTGCTCTGCACTAACCTTTTCCTTGCTAAATGAGGAAAACACTTTTTCATGCGAAAAAAGAAACCTAATTTAGGTCTAAGTTTTTTTAAAAGGCTCACAATATGGACCCCGAGAGACAGCTTATCATCAAGCCAGATACCTAAGTATTTATAAGACGATACTCTCTCTATTATCGTACCATCCTGAGTTGTTAAAGTGATGTTTATTGGAGAGCGTGAACGGGTAAAAATCATTGACTTAGTTTTTGTAGCATTTAGTACCAACTTTAAGCTTACCAGAGATTTTTGTACTACACTAAAAGCAGACTGTAAATATGTAATTGCTTCACTGACTGATGTGGCAGATGTATACATAATGGTATCATCTGCGTAAAGATGAATCTTTGTTTGCTTTAAGTCCCTACCTAAATTGTTTATATAAATGGAAAATAAAATGGGCCCCAAAACTGACCCTTGTGGGACACCCATTTTTACTTCCAGCAAAGATGAGGTACAGTTATCCAATGCCACACACTGAGTTCTACCACTCAGGTAATTAGTGAACCAGCTTAATACAGTGGTACTAAAGCCTATACTTTGCAATCTCTGCAGGAGAAGGTGATGGTCCACAGTGTCAAATGCTTTAGAAAGGTCAATAAATAAAGCAGCACAAGACTTCTTGTTATCTAAAGTATGTAAGATATCATTTGTAACTGAGGTTACAGCAGTAATTGTACTATGTCCTTGTCTAAAGCCAGACTGAGTGGGATTCAAAATGGAGTTGTCAGATAAGAAATGTTTTAGTTGCTCATTTATGAAAGACTCAAGCAGTTTGGCCAAGACAGACAGTCTGGAGATTGGGCGATAATTATCTAAAACCGAAGGGTCTCCGCTTTTTAAAAGTGGAAGGACAAATGCAGATTTCCATGACTTTGGGATAGAACCGCAGTGTAGACTAAGATTGAAGATGGAGGAGATAGGGTCGGCAATCAAATTCGCAGCAGTCTTAAGAAAATATGGCTCAATCTGGTCTGGCCCAGCAGACTTTTTACAGTCCAACCCCAAAAGGGCCTTTTGTACTTCCGCCGCAGATATTGGAGTGAAGTTAAAATTATTTAGACTTTCATTAGATGAATCAATGATGGAGGTTCCACTATCCATGGGGGTGGCTGGAAGTGTTGACTGAGTATCTCTTCCTGCATTAATAAAGTGCTCGTTGAAAGTATCTACCATGCTTTGTTTACCCCTAACTTCACCATGGCTTGTTGTAATGAATTCAGGGATAGCGGGAGGTGGCACATCACCTGAAGAAGATTTAATAGCTTTCCAAAATGTTTTAGGATCAGAGGTTTTCATTTATTAAATTCAGATAACTCACTTTTTGTAGTTTTTATTAGTCTTGTGCATTTGTTTCTTAATACCCTATAATTTAACCAACATTTGTCATTATTATTTCTTTTTGCTTTTATCCATGCTTCATTTCGTTCTCTAATTGCAGTTGCAATGCTGTCATACCGGTCGGCGATGGCAGGGAACTCAATGCACACTTTGCATAGGAGAACATAATTTTCCAAATTGTGCTGTACCCATGGAAATTCCACGTTCCAGTCGTCAACAAATTTACGCTTACAATTTAATTTGTATATTTTCGGATTGCTTGGTAGACCTACTGTTGAAGCGTGAACGGGCCTCTTCTTGCCAGGCACCTGACCTGGTTTTGCGGGGCTCAGAAAACTCATCGTAGCTCTTAGTGGAAATGTGAATGTTGGCTTCGACACATGTACATATAACACGACACAAATAACAAACTTTTTTTTTGTTACGGTCACATCGTGATTTCGGTCCACCGTTGCAACCTATTATCGCCCAGTTATATGTAGACCGGCATGCTTTATCTGGATTATATGCAATTGTACGCAGAGGCGCTGCATCCCATTAGGCAAACCAGGCAATTTCTTGGGGCCCCGGGCCACTACTAGGGGGCCCCCTAGAGCCAAAAAAAAATAAAATCGCTCCATACACCACCCCCCGTCAAGAATCGTTCCATACCTCCCCCCCCCCCCCCCCCCCCCCCCCCCCCCCCCCCCCCGTCAACAATCCTCTGCCTAGGGCCCCCACACTCCCTAGAATCGCCCCTGATTGTACGTAACTAAATGTCCAAGGTAATAGCAAAAATATGTATTTTTAAAACGTTCACGTTTCTTGTAGGCCTAACTGAAGAATCACGATCGCATTTCTGGCGGGATCAGGCATGATATAAAGCCTACGTGATTAAGGGAGGTATTATAGTAGCCTATTCCATATTTATTTGGGACTGATTAGAGCTCACTGTCTTCCCTTTATCTGCAACTTACATTTGTATGACTCTGGAATCACTTTCTGGCAATTACGGTAGATGAACGTCACCAAGACGGCAATTACAGACGCAGACCTTATCTTCGCTTTAATATCTTATTTGTTGGACAAACATAAACCCGACCAGGTGCCCGACAAAAGAAGGAATAACGAAAGGCCTACTACACACTACCGAACTGATTAGTTTAGCTCCGATTTCAGCACCGACCAACAGGTGTCGTGGAATCAATGACCGAATTATCTTCACTTCAATTAACTAAAAACATGAGGAATCGGAGAGTCCGGATCAAGTATTTGACGGAAACTTTATTGCTACCCCTAAGCAAGCAACGACAAAGCCGAGTGAGGTTTGCAAAGACACTGCAGAATGATTCTCGTCCTGCTCCTTATATCCCCAATCATTACACATTACAAAGTTGGACTTTCATACAATATTGATTTGCATAGCATGTTTTTTTGGTTCATACTGTAGTTTCTGAACATATATTTACCTCAATGCAAACAGATAGATGATGTATATGTGTGGATGTCAGCATATTCTCATGTTTTCTAGGACACAACTGTGCCTTTTGAACATATATTATCTCTATGCAAACAGAGATGATGCACATGTGTGAATGTCAGCATTGTCTTCAGAGAGTACATCAGATAATAATAGAGTGAACCCACTCACTGGCGCCACATAACACCTAACATATAGGGGAAAGGTGATCAGCTATCTTCCACCATTAAAGTATCTATATGATATTTAGGCCTAATAATAATCATAGTTTAACATAAAATGTAAGTTTAATTTCTACCATACAGGTAGCCAGCGTAACTGCGCGCACACACCCGCAGGCTGCCTGGAGAGGAAGAAGAGAGAGAGATAGAGGGCGCTGCTGCTGGCTGCCACACGCGCGATCAATTGCAAATATAACAATTTTGTGTGATTTGGCGGAAAAAAAGGTTGTTTTGCCGTTTTAAAAGACACTTCAATCAATAGCCTTTTTATTAACAAACCCTCACTTTCCCATTCGGGCAACCAGAAAAAATCTGAACTTGCCCAAACATTTCTTTTACTTGCCCCGGGCAAGCAGGCAACCGTTAGTGTCATTGGCTGAAAGGTAAAGCACTGAACCCACGTCTTTTTAAAGCTCTGTGTGAAGAAATGGGGATCGAACACACAAAACTCCTGTTCCACACTGAAGTTCGCTGGCAGTCGCGTGGCAAAGTTCTCACCCGTCTATTTGAACTGTGAGACAAGGTAATTTTATTAATGCACCACAGCGATGAACTGTATGACTGTATGATTTCCAGTGGCTCGCAAAGTTGGCATACTTGGCTTATGTTTTCAGCGCTCTCAATACTTTGAATTTGGCGCTGCAAGGGAAGACGTAACGTCACCATCTTCAATTTCAAAGAAAAAATTAAAGTCACGCATGAAAATGGAATTATGGCTTGGCCGTCTCGATCTGAGAATTCGACAGTTTTCCCACATTTGCTGATTTTCTCCTCACTGCTGGAGAGGACATGGATAGGAGCACAGTTGCATCCTTCAAGCAACATCTGCAAGACCTCCATTCGCAGCTGGGAATATATTTCCCAGAATTAGACACAAGCTTTGAGTGGATCAGAAATCCATTTGGGGACAAAACGCACAATGAGCAAGTCAGTTCCAAACTTTCACCAAAAGAGATTGACAGCCTTGTGGACATTGCATCAGATGGGACAATGAGAACAACTTTCAGGGAGAAAGGATTGACCGACTTTTGGCTCCAGATCCAGCCTGAGCATTCTGAGCTGGCTGACTCCGCTCTGAAATTGTTGCTTCCATTTCCAACCACCTACAACTGTGAAGTTGGATTTTCCTTCCTTCCTGGTCTGAAAACAAAGCAGCGCAACTTTTAATGTGGACCATGATATGAGACTTAAACTGTCCAGTTTGGAGCCAGACATTGTTTCACTCATGGCCCAGAAAATAAAAGCAGCACTATTCTTCTCATTAAGTAAGATTTTGCATCCTTGAGGGATGGGTTGAATACAAAGAATGTCACTGTACAAGCTGTGTGACCAGGGGTCTCATTTATAAAACTGTGGGTGGGATCGTTACTAAAATGTGCGGACGCCCAGAAGCCAAGTTTTGCGTGCGCCAAAAAATATTCAGATTTATAAAACCCTATAAAACACCGTACGCAATCTTTGCTTTATAAATCACAGAGTGCCTACAAGTGTGCGCAGCTGAATCAGCTTCATGTTCCGTCCTGTACACGCCCCTTTTTAACCATAAATGGTCAATGCAAATAACCTCATGAATTCGATCTGCATATAAAACAGACTCAGATGAAAGTATTATGTCTTGTCGGAAACAATGGCAGAAGTACTGAGAAAAGCAAAAAAGTGAAATTTCACGGAGGTTGAAGTGGAGACACTTGCGGGTGAGATGGAGGCCCGAAAGGTAGTTTTGTTCGGCAGTCACGGGATTGGGATCGCCAACAGCAAAAAGCAGAGTGAGTGGGAACATGTTGCTGCAGCAGTGAACTCTGTCAGTAGCACGGAGCGCACAGTCCCAGAATTAAAAAAGATGTGGTCTGACAAGAGTTACATATTTTTATGTAGCCTAGTGTTATGGTCCCTAAATACCCTCTCCCTCCGAATCCTGCCATTTGCATGGTCCGCCAGAAGTGCCATATAGTGCAGCATTACCACGGCGCAGACCTCTCTATTTATAGGGTTACGGTAATAAGACTGACCGAGAACACCTTGGATAATCAGTTTGTAATCACCCACGTAAAATGTTCTTGAACATAACCCCTTTTTATGCGTGATTTGTCATGAAAAGCATCAAGAGTAACAGACAACGTTTGTGATGAGGAGTGTGGCTTGGTTTTCCACACTTGGGATTTAATTGACATTTGATTATGTGTTTACAGTGTCACATAAAAATATTATGTTATTGACACATGTTGGACAGATGCTTTATTCCATGCAGTCGCGCCGTCAGTGGGCAGTATGGAGTGACGGGATTAAATATAGAGAATTTATTTTTATTTCTATTCTAAGGAGATGTTTCTGGAGTAATAACTGATAAATAACGCAGTAGACTTAAATTATTCTGATTAGGATTTAACGCATGATACGGGTTGAAATTAAATTTATGAAGGGCGATGATAAAACATAATCGTTCTTCTCACTCTACAATTCTTCGGTCTGACTTCAGTTCACCACCACACCATCTGTGTCGCCAATTCTCCTTTTCCTCCAAACCATGCCTACGCATGGGTCAGAGTATGCTTAGGGCTGCGCACATTTTCCCGTCAAGTTTTTTTTTATAGATGACAACCTTGGCGTGGAAAGTCACGTATGCCAATTTCAGCCCCGTTTTGTGCGTACGCAACGGTTATAAATGAGACCCCAGGGCTCTACAGTGCGCCCATTTCACTTGCATTTGCGAGCGAATATTTCGGCGTGCGAACGAGAAAAACAAAACAGCGCACTATACTGTGCGTTCACACCAAACGCGAAGGGACGAAACGATTCCATACAAAGCAACGATTCCATTTGCAGCGCGACATTTACCCGGCACAGGCGAGCGCGTTCACGTGGATTTCAGGTAGATTTGCAGCACGCCAAATTTGCTCGAGTTGAAATATTTAAACTTTGCCGCGACATTCGCGTGATGAAAGCCAATCAGCGCTCAACAGCGTGGCCACTGAGTGACGTGCGTAACGTAACAGCCATCAGTTTTCAACCGGCCAACCGTTCCCTGCAGTGGAGTCCGGGGAGAACCGCAGAATGGAGGAGAAAGTGATTGTTGCCGTTTGCGACTCCCCGAGCTCTATATAGAATAGTATATAATCTAATTGTATTGTATTGTATACATAATTTTACGGCCAAAAGCTCTGTGCGCCTCCGGATTGCCGTAGCGCGGGAGGCGCTACGGGAGGGTTTAGCAGGGTTTGTTTTCCTACGTTGCTATGGTTACCAGTCTTGTGTGTTCCACGGTTTATTAGGTATCTAAATCGCTGTCCAATCAATACTTCATTCACTGCCTCTTCTGTGGTCATTACAATATTATGAAGAGTCTGCGTGGAGAAAGTTAATGCTGTTACTGTAGTCGATAAAGCCTCCAAATTCAACCCCCGACTGGTTGAAGGATTTCGGGTGGCTAGTTTATGATGCTAAGAACATGAAAATGTTCTGTACATTTTGTAAGGAAGCCCCATTGGCAATGGCAAGCTCCTCTTATAACGGGGAACCCTAATCTGAAACGCGATGCTGTGGTGAAACACATCGAGTCCACTAGGCATTCTCGCTGTCCCGATTTCTATATCGCACCCAGCCCAATAACACCCTGGTACGGTGGAAATTGGTGCTGTTTTGTGTAGCATAAATGTAATTTTGTCTATTTATTTATCTTAATTTTGCTTTATTAAGTTGTTGCTGTTGGTGTGTGCAATTTCTGCACGCTAATAAATGTTCTAAACAAAAACCTATTGTGGCCCCATTTTTTAACTTAGGGGCACGTGCTCCTGAAAAAAAAAGTTAGTGTAGAGCCCTGTGTGTGACAAAAGTAAAGTACCTGTATCTTTGGTAAAACTTTCATTTTATGTTGTAATTTGTGAACTGAAGTTGGCATATTGTTTTGGAGCTATTTTGAGATGGGTGATTCTTGAGTGTTTTTTTATGGGTTAAGTGGTCCTTGGTCTGAAAAAGTTTGAGAAACACTGCTCTAGTTGAAAGAATCCTACCTCATGTGTTAACAGAGTCCATTAATTCGCAACACAAAAACAATTTACGCTATTACTTTTAGTCGTTATTGAGACGCTGTGCCGTTTCTGCGATGATAACTCATGTTTCATTGGATAAATCTCGAGTCACGCACAATGATGTCATCACGTTCAAAGAAGACAGAATTTCCTTGGACCAACCGGCATTCTTGAACTTTGCACCTGCGGGAAGAGACTTCGGAAGAAAGTGGCCGCTGCTGCTGGAAGTTTTGCCCTGGCCACGCCGAGACTTGGAGAGGTAAGAATCGTAATAATCTATAGTAGTTGGTCATCTACCTAACGTTGTGAAGAGTTGAATAACAAAATTATTTTGACTTAAGGTGAAATATTTAACTGTTATGGCGACGGAGTGGTCCGTTGGAAGGTGGAATTAGGTAACGTTGATGGCTTCTGTCCAACAGGTAACATTAGCAACGATTTGATTAAATTTAAACTTGACTTGGTTGGACGCAGGGATAAGTGATGGCAGCTTGAAACATGTGCTCCTTCTGTCTTTTGGGTTAATATCCTTAATATATCCTAAAATACGACAGATATATTCATTTTTTCTCACACATTTTATTCAAACAAGTCAGAAGAAGGTACAATTTTTTTCTTCTGGAAGTAACATTGAACAACAAAAACTTTGCTCAGCTGCACAGACTAAGCTCAACATGTGCTCGTAGCAGCTAGCACTGCCACGGAGCCCAACCAGCCTGGTATGGCTTAGTGTAGATAATGATGCCAATATGGATGTTGCTATTAAGCACCTGCAATTTGTTAAACTTGGCTGTTTTGCCCACAAATTTAATTTAGGAGTACAAAGTCTGTACTCCTTAAAGTGGGTGGCCAAGGTCCGAACCATTGTAGTGTGGTTGAAGAGGTGCTTGCTGGGGAAAGTGTTCCTCCAGGAGAAGCAAGAACTTCTACATAAGAAACATGAAGTTCACTTTATTTAACCATATTTCTGATCTTATTATTTATGATATCTGCGGAGTACTACAGTATTTGAGTACTTATTTTAAATACAATTATTGTTTGTCTCTTAGGATGAAAAGTATCTGCTAAATGCCCTTCTTGATGTGAGAACACGCTGGAATTCTCTTTACATAAAGCTGGAGAGATTCACAGAGCAGTACTCTGCAATTCAGGCAGCCAGCTTGGATCCACGGCTGAGAAAAATTATGGAAAGGGACAGATAGAGATGGATAAGATATTTGTTCCTGATGTATGAAGCTGGGACATAAAAAATACCAATTAAACACTTGACTTACTACAAAGAGCTGTCACTATGATAGACTATGTGCTAAAGGCAGTGCATATGTAAGGTGTTTTGTTAAGAAAGAATATTTCTAACACCGATCTATGTGTTCTGTATTCTTTATCATACAGACTTGCTCGGCTGACTGAGGAGTATTTTCGGAAAGTAGAAGACATCAAGCTCATGAAAGTTTTTTACACGTCCACACTCTGCGTGTCTTCAGAAAAGAGCCCCACATGCAGAAAGATACTACCCATTCTCCAAAAGCTCGAGGCACATCTGACAGTGAAAGAGGGAGACAGTGTTTGTATCAGACCTTAAAAAACAGGTTTGGGAAAACCTATCCAAGCGCTACCAGGTGAGTGACTGAGGCAGGCATCTCGAATGAAATTGATGAGTAGAAATATCTTTATTCCTGTGCTTGCTAAAACATATAAAGAATATGGGTTGAATGAATGATGAGACCAGGAACTATCTCCAAGTGGCCACTGCATTGGATCCGCGCTTTAAACATAAGTTGGAGGGTGACACCATCTGGGACCAGATCCAGAGAAAGCTGATTAAGCAGGTGAAATGTCATTCATGCACAAGCACAACTGTCAGCAATTAAAATCTAAGATCTAATTGCCAGTAATGTTCTTTGTAGTCAACAGAAGAAGACTGTGGAGCTGATGGGGACACCATGCAGTCTGAGGAAAGGGAGTGGAAAATGAGGATGAGAGTGTAAGTGTACAATAGCTGATATTATGTAGGTTCTCAATCTTAATTAAGATCATGCCTTTAATGGATATAATTTTCCTTTTTAGTGATAATACTGATTAACCTTTTGTTTGTTTAGCAGCCGCCTCCCTGCAAACTGTCCAGGAAGACTCCGCTGGAGGAGCTGTTTGCTGAGGAGGAGGCACAGAACATAGTGGCCCTCATTTATCAAACAAACGTAGAAATGAGCGCAAATCTGAACGCATGATTCATCTTACGATAGACTCCCCTGGACCCAGCAGTGTCTCCATGAAGAGTGACTGGTTTATGGAAAGAATGAACTGTTTTGAACCAAAGTGAGTACGTATATATGAGAGATTATAAAAACACAGCATCTATCAAACGACCATAAATCCTGGTTCTTGTTTTTCTAGAAGAGTCCAGCAGCAGAGAGCAGACTCCCCTGGCCCCAGCTGTGTCTCCATGAAGAGTGACCGCTCTATGGACGAACCTTGGAACTTTAAAGATGACAATAAGTCTATTGAGAAGAGGTGAGGATTTTTAACAGTGTCCCGTCAAAGGTGGTGTGAGTGGCCCTCATTTATCAAACGAACGTAGAAATGAGCGCAAATCTGAACGCATGATTCATCTTACGATAGGACCCACGTGAGATTCACGAAACTTTCGTATCACAACAATCCCAGCGTACGAAGGATCTTGGTGTTGATAAATACGGCGGCTGAGATGGATCGTAATTAACGTAACACGCCCATATAAAAGCACGTCTTCAGAAGTCTCGCCCTTAACTTTTACGACATGGAGAAACGTCCAACGGTAAAAAAAAAGAGGAATTTTTCCGAGACCGAAATGGAGACGCTCGTGTCACTGGTGGATGCGAACCGTCTGGTTTTGTTTGGTAGCCTAAAAGCTGGCATTAAAGGCAAGCAAAATAATGCTATATGGAAGGAAATAAATGTTGCAGTGAATAGTGTTTCCAATGTTCGTCGGGCTACGGAAGAGGTTTGTTAATTAAATTAATTAAATAATGAATTAAATGTAAAATTTCTGTTATCCAGCTTAAAACATTTCACATATATGCTATTGTTTGCATTGCGTTAAAGTTATTTTATTCAGAATAAGGTGAAGAAAAAATGGTCCGACATGAAGCTCAGCACCAAAAAACGTGTTGCGGCTGTGAAGCGGGTCAAACAAGAAACGGGAGGAGGCCGGGGGGACCCTAGCCTTGAACTGAGGGCATTTGAGGAGCGAGCGGCTGGTCTCATCGGGTCTCCCTCCATTTCGGGCATAAGTGGCGGAGGAGACACCGATGCACTCCAGACCAGTCATGGAAGTGGTAAAAAAGGCCTTTGCAATTATTTAAAAAATATATATCTACAGCTTCCGTGTTACAAAGTAATGACACAAAGAATCTCATGATTGCTTTTTATTTTTAAAGATGAAATGCAAGCAGGTTCATCCAAAATGGGAACAGAGCCAAGCCCAGTTGAAAAGCTCCTCCACAGCAGGCCTACTGCATGTCCCTAAGGCGAACTTCAGCACCCTTGGAGAGAGGGCTTTCAGCTACATCGCCCCCAAGTTGTGGAATTCACTGCCAGACTACATCAGACACTGTGACTCAATTACTGACTTTAAAAGCAGACTTAAAACTAATTTCTTCAAGATAGCTTATGGACTGACTGACTGACTTTAATTTTTCTTATTTTTAGTTATTTCTATGAGATTAATGTAATTGTAATGAGATGATTGTTTGTGAAGCGACCTTGGGTGTCATGAAAGGCGCTTTAAATAAAATGTATTATTATTATTATTTTAAAAAGAAAACTGAAGGGCCGCCGCCGCCGAAGGAGCCGGAACGCATGTCTGGCCGAAGTGCTAGTCTGCACTAGCTTGATCGGTCTTGACTGCAGAGGTGCTGGACAAACAAACAGAGATATGCAGGTCAATGGTGGACATCAATAACTCTCTGTTAGCGATTAATGAAACATTGAAACTAATCAATGAGAACTTGAAGAATGCTACATAAATAAATTGGTTTGCTGCACTTTGATCTCTGTCTTGTTTTTAACCAAAAAAATGTACTTATTGCTTACCCTTTAAATATTAGAAGAGCCGAATTAAATCCTCCCTTCGTCGTAGAGCTCGAGCATGTGGCGCTGTCATGCCAAATTTGTACCGGGCGCGTCATCAATACGTAATCCATTCCAAACCTGCCTGGAAACAGATGATCGTGTCGTCCGTTGCCTGGCAACAGACGATCGCATCGAATGACGTGAAAGGTTGACGAACATTCGCGAACCTTCAAGCTCGTTCATTCGCCATTTTTCATTGACCGTGACAAGACCGATAACATCGACGTGACAAGACAGATAACTTACACTTACAAATTACATTTATTAGCGTTGTTAACTTTATATTTGTATCGTATTAAATTGTTTAATCGTATTTAGCTAGTAAACTGAGTGTTTAACGTGTAGTAAACTGCGTGTTTAACGTTCTCATAGTCTAGCTAGCTAGCTTGTGTTCATTTAATTTAGATAGATTGATAGATTTTAGGATTAGATTTTAGGTGTATAGGTTTTCTTGTTGATTGAAAATGGTGTCATTTAATTGTATTTTCTTGTATCTGTCGTCTCAGACGTATGATGCAGGTCGCTCTCTCACGGAGAAATGGCAGATCCGGAGGGATGCAAAAAAATTCATTCTTAAAGGTATTCTGTAATTAGATAAATTACATTTTATGCAGTCCATCATAATTCATCTTCTATTTCACAAATAAGTAGGCCCTGCAAAGGAAACTGAATTAAGTTATAAGCAATCTACACCTGATGCAGTGCTGATGTATGTTCTCTCCCTCTTTCTAGGGAATTGTTTGTACTACCTTGGGGAGAATGAGGAGGGTGATCCTCACTGAGAAGGAGAAGGATGAGGTGCTGACAGAAGTCCATGCTGGCCACTTCGGAGTCAAGAGGATGCTGGACAAGATCAACCAACGCTTCTACTGGAAGGGAATTACCAGTGATGTTCAGGAATGGGCAAGTGATAAATTTGTTCAAGTTGTGTTTGATCCAGATCAGCTCTAATATTTCCTGTGATACGCTCAGGAACATGAGATTTAACACTAGGAACGCCGGGTCATTTTTACTTACTACTAGCGCCACAAGAGGGGTCAAATGACCCCTATAATAATTTATAGTGATTGCCTTATATAAGTAATTGTTCATTCAAACTACTGTGACACGCAAAGAACATCACCTCTACTCTAGAGCATATTATTAAATCTGTTGTGTTTAATCTCCTTGTGTTGTAAAGGTGAAAACCTATATGTCATGCCAGAGGTTTGAGCAAGTGAAAACGGAGGCACCAGAGATGAAGCCCATCAAGCCCAAGTCCCCATGGCATATGATTGGTGAGATATCTTGCTTTTGGGTTCTGTGAAATGGCTACAACCTTTCAAAGTCATAGTTTAATTTGTATTATTTTCTTAATGTACTGTATTGCCATTTCTACCTCTCTAACGTCATGGGCTGTGGGTATGTGTTTATTACTCTCCCTACTCTAGGTGTTGACCTAATTGGACCATTCAAAGCCTCTAAGAATGGGAACCACTTCTGTCTGACAGCAACTGACTTCTTCACCAAGTGGGTGGAGGCCAGGCCCATCAAGGACAAGACTGCAATTGCCACATCACAGGTGTGTAAATCATAGCAACATTTGCAGCATAGCCACATATTGTGAATGCAGAATGTTGTTACAACTGACAGAAAAGTTTGGCGGGGGTTGGAGAATGATTTCAGCTTCTTTTGATGTTCCACAGGCTATGATGGACATGTTCTACTCCCATGGGGCTCCTGAGGTCATCTTGACAGACCAGGGTCGTGAATTCTGGAACAAGGTGGAGTATTTACACATATAGATGTGTAATTTAACAGTGATTGATTAACACTGGCAAACAAGAAACCTAATTGTTGAATTCCTTAATTCAGGTAAACAAGTCCATGTTTGAGGAGTTTGGTGTCAAGCACCGAATCACATCAGCATACCATCCTCAGGTATAGTGTATATTATGTATGGGATAATGTACAGGTCATTATTGAGAAATTAACCCCAACAGGGTGATGCAGGACCCCCGACTGGAATATGATAGAACGGCGTCCATAGCAAAAGTCTGTTATTCATAGCAGCGGTCTGCTATACAGAAATAACACTAGAATGCCCTAATTGACCAATCAGAATCTAATTTTCAACAAAGCTGTGTAATAAAGAAATATAATTGACATGAAAGAAAGATCGATAAGCTTCTAATAATGTTACTATTAACTTATACATATTTGTATTCCCTTGCTTGTACTTTGCTGTTTTTACAGACCAACGGACTGGATGAGAGGACCAATCAAACATTGAAGAGGTCCATTGGCAAGACCCTTGATGGACAACAGGAGACTGTCAAATAACTGTTGTGTCCAAGCCTCTTCCAGGTATTCACCCTATCGTCTGATGCATGGACGGGAGCCACGTCTGTTTTCAGAGGTGTGTAGTGGTTGACTTTTTCATATTACCATATTAACAATTTCTAAATCAAAATTGTTACTCTTCGGGGAGGAAGTTACACTTTGTATGGTATAAGGAGACGACTTAACAGTGGGGAATCAACATGAAAAGTATATATGTCAAAATAATAATTTCTATGAGGCTGAACGTACTTTTATTGCTTGTCCTTTGCCTTTCCTATGTTACTTAAGACCACTGGAGATCTTCCAGATAACGAGGACATCGAGAAGTACGTCCAGGCAAGGGCTGAGAGTGATGGAAAGGTCCATGACAAGGCAAGTGTTTTATAAATGGGAAGCAAATCATTATTTATATTATTATCATTATGTATTTAAGGTTTTTTGCTTTTTATTTGAGGACGTCTCTAGTAGTTAAGCTAGTTGCCTTGCACAGAAAGGCTATTGTGAGGGCAGAATATTCATACATCGATTAACTATCCTGCATCAGGTGATTGCCAACATAGAGAAGGCCCAGGAGATACAGAAAAAGGCAACCAAGAGGGGGACCAAGCGCTTCAAGATCATACCAGGCATGGAGGTCCTGAAGAAGAATGAGAGGAAGCGTGGAAGGCATGGTCAAACCATGGAGCCAGATTGGCCAACTGTGTACAGGTAAATCGTTTAAGATACCCAAAAATGGTTAAGACATCAAAGGCATCACGTTTCGAGGACCCCCTCGAAACAAAACTCATCTAGCTCTCACATTGATGTTTGATATTTTCAGGGTTACTGGAGGTTACGGACAATAATCTTGTGCAGCTGAGAGACTTGGATGGAAAGCCATTGAAGACCAGGACACCCTATGCTTCAGTGAAGCCTGTGCGGAGAAGTATGTTAATTTAATTATTAAAATCTAGACTATACTGAGAAGTGATTATGAAGCTTTTTGATAAGGTGCTTCTTTCCCCTTCCCAGACTGCCTGTCCCACCAAGGGAGGACTGTGGTCCGATCTATCCGAGCCATCAGATTCATAGTTGGAGGAGGACCCACTAGAGGTAAATATTTCAGTCAGTCTTAATTTCACCTTGATAAATACTTTGGTTGCTCTATTACATGCTCACATTGTTACTAAATGAGTGAGATGTTTGTTTTTTTGGTTTCAGGGCTTGGATGTTGTCATCACTAGTGTCCAGCCAGGCCGGGTTTATCGAGCTTCACTGAGCAATAGGGTGGAGGGCTTCAGGGCCATGCTCAGCAACACAAGTACTTGGTTGGATGACCGTGCTATGGACCATGCTCAGGCCCTGCTTAAGGCTAAGTATCCAAACGTCAACGGGCTCTACGCCACCACCTCCCTAGCCTTGCTGTCCACTTTGCCCGAGCCAGCGCAAGGGTTTGTACAGATACTCAATGTTTCTGCAAATCACTGGGTTACGGTAAGTGACATTGGCTGCCAGGGAGGTTCAGTAAACATTTTTGACTCCCTAGGACACACCAGGACAGAGTTCTTCATTGAACAGGTCACAGGTCTGCTTGCTTTTCCAGGGAAGAGTGTCCGACTGCAGTGGCCTGACATACAGCAGCAGGCAGGTGGATCAGATTGTGGACTGTTTTCCTATTGCCAACAGTTTTGCCCTCTGCAGCGGGGAGGGTCCCACCACAGTCATATACCATCAAGGGACAAATGCGCAGTCACCTCTTTTCCTGTTTTCAGGCTGGAGAAGTGCAACTCTTCCCTAGAGCCATGAGGTCCCCCTCTGCCGAGCCATTCGCCATTGATGTGGATGTGCACTGCCTCTGCAGGACGGGACCATCGGGCAAGGAAAAGCACCTCTGGTCCCATGCAGGAGGTGTGGTAGGCCTTTCACCAGTCCTGTGTTTCCCATGTACAGAATATTTATGAATACATTTGTCCAAATGGTCAAATCATATTCTAACTATTCTGCTCAGTTTTTTTCCTTTGTAGGACTGGTAGGTATGAGTCCCTTTGCTGGAGAGTTATTTGTTCTTGTTAATATTCAGATTTTCCTTAATAGTTCTACTGTCAATATTGCTGTTCGTATGTTATGGATATTGTATATATTTAATGCATCTTTTAAACAGTATAATATAGCCTGATAAATTATTAATTTCAGGGATCAATAATATATGTTCAACACTTTTGCTATTTTTGATTGTACAGCACTTTGGTCAACCGTTGTTGTTTTTTACATGTGTTCTATAATACATTTGAGTTGAGTTGCGTCAGCCTTAAAAAAAAAAAAAAAAAAAAAAAAAAAACCTCTCTAAAGGGCTGTACCTTGACGTCAGTGAGTGGGCTTACTACTAAAAACAGACCATTTTTCCATGCCATTTCTGTTTTTCATTGTGGATTTGTTTCCTTCTTTGTCTATCCTTATCTCAAAGACATTGTGACAGGAAGAGTTTTACCATGCAGGGGCCAAAGAACACCAGGGACATCTAGAATCACCAGCTTCTGGAAGTGTGGTGCATCAACCTGAACCTGGAACACAGCTAGACCTGTCACTCAGCGCTTATAAATGACATGCATCAAGAAACTGCATTATCACCTTTTTCATTTTATATTGAAGCATGATCATCACATATAAGATTGTTGTCAATGTTAGTTGTATATCTGAGGCAAATTATTTAATGTTATTCATATGTGGCCTGGTGTTAGATTAATTGAAATGAGACTGAGATTGAAAGGGTTAAGTGATGCTATGTGTAAGGTAGTGTCAGTATGTTGTGTTAGTGCAGTGGACAATAGTGCAAACAGTGTTAATATATTCTACATAGAGAAGACAGACAGGTTCAGAAAATGATTTATGCCCCAGCGTTGATTGATTTTAACTCCTCCTGAGATGAGATAACAACTAGCCTCATTACAAACATGTCCTATTCTTAGATCACAAAATATCTGCCACTTAGTTCAATAAATATATTTCCCCATACTGTGCTTGTTTTCATTTTCAACTTTACCCTACTCAAATGAATGGTAAGGTTAAGTACAAAAATCCACTGTATCAAGGATATTATTTTAATTTATCTACTTTTCCATACATATATTATAAACGTATTTAGTTATATTATCAATGTATTTCTCTAAATGTTATGGGGATAACATGAATAATAAGGAAAATAGGCCAATAGGCCTACATTTACTAGTTAGTAAATGCCCACCTCAGTGTACAAGCCAAATTCGATTAAACAATTAAATGCAATACATAAAGTAAAACAAGTGTTATCCAGCGATTCCGTTTTCTGCATTAAGTTATTTCGTCTTTGGCAACATGAGCCCGAATGTTTTTTGAAACCTGCTTTAAACACTCAGTTTACTAGATACATTTGATTAAACCATTAAATACAATACAAATATAAGGTAAAAACAAGTGTTATCTAGCGATCCGTTAACTGTATTATGTTATTTCGTCTTTGGCAACATGAGCGCGAATGTTTCTTGAAACCTGCCGGACAACGGACGACGCGATCGACGCGATCATCTGTTTCCAGGCAGGTTTGGAATGGATTACGTATTGATGACGCGCCCGGTACAAATTTGGCAGCCGGTACAAATTTGGCATGACAGCGCCTGTGGCCAGGGATCTCTGGGCATCGGGTCATCTAGCTGCAGGTCGGCAAATGGCACCCCATGCCAGCGCAATATTATGCAGAATCCCACATGCTAAAATAATATTGCAGGTCTTTTCTTGGCTGTAGAGCAGCGTTCCCCCCGCTGACCCGATGGACATCCACCTGCCCTTGAGTAGGCCTATACATCGCTCCACTGTTGCCCTTGTGCGTGTGGGAGCGCTGTTGAAGTTGCGCTCCTGATCCGTGTACGGATGAGCCAGAGGAGTTATTAGGTACTCGTTCAGGGCATAACCTTTGTCACCTAGATGAATCACAAACTTTTAGTGCGATGTCTTAAAACGTTTTTCAAGAGAAAAAAAAAGTGTGACTGCAGTGTAACTCACCGAGGAGATGACTCTGACCATGTAGTGCGCCCTGATGTAGACGATGCCCACCGTTGCTATTTTGGAAATAAAAGAATTGTGCGTGCCCCCAGGCCATCGGGCTACCATGTTCAGGATTGACATTCTGGCATCGCAAATAATCTGAACATCAACTGAATGGTAGCTTTTGCAGTTGATGTGCGCGTAATCATTAATAGATGGTGGCTTCATACGCACATGGGTACAATCAACCGCACCAATCACATTTGGAAACCTAGCAATAGCATAAAAAATCCCGTTTGATTCCAGTTTGCTGATCGTTATTATATGGGAATTTAATATAACGTTCGGAGAGGGACATTATTGCTGCCAAAACTGCTGGCATGGTTCGGGCTAATACTTCATCATCATCGCCTACTACCCCTTCTGGGGCTTAGGCCGCAAACAAGAGTTCTCCATGCATCCCGGTCCTGGGCCAACATCTCAAGCTGTCCCCAAGTGTAGCCCATTTTCTTGGCGTCTGCCTCCAAGTCTCTACGCCAGGTGTTTCGCGGCCGACCTCTCTTTCTTTTCCCTTGGGGGACTGTCTTGTGGTGTTTGTGGCTGGTTTACGGAGAGTATGGCCTATCCATCTCCAACTTTGTTGGAGGATCTCTTCGTCCGCTGGCTTTTGGCTGGTACGTTCCCACAGTTCTTTGTTGCTGATGGTGTTAGGCCAGTGGATCTGGAGGATTCGTCGCAGGCAGGTATTGATGAATGACTGGATTTTGTTTGTTGTATTCACCGTAGTCCTCCATGTCTCAAGCACCGTAGAGTAGGACTGACTTCACATTGCTGTTAAAGATCTTGATCTTTGTTGTGATGGCCAGGTCTTTTGCGCTCCAGATGTTTTTTAGTTGGAGGTACGCACTCTGGCCTGCCAATCCTGACTCTCACATCTGCATCTGTTCCACCCTGCTTGTTGACAATGCTGCCAAGGTAGGTGAACTCCTCAATCTCCTCCAGAGCTTCGCCTTCCAGCATGATGGGTGCAGTGTTGGCAGAGTTGACTCTCATGACTTTGCTCTTCCCTCTGTGGATGTTGAGACCGAGGCGAGCAGAGTTGGTTGGGATGGTGCTGGTCTTTCCTGCATCTGCTGCTGGGTATGAGAGAGAAGGGCCAAGTCATCTGCAAAGTCCAGGTCTTCGAGCTGCGCCCACATTGTCCACTGTATGCCGTTTTTTCCTTCCTGCTGTGGATTGCTTCATTACCCAATCCATTGCCAGCAGGAACAAGAATGGCGATAGTAGGCACCCCTGTCTCACTCCAGTTTGTACACTGAAAGCACCGGTAGGTTGTCCCTTGTGGATCACTCTGCAGGTCATTCCCTCATAGGTGGTTTCTGATGATGTTAGTTAATTTCTCTGGCACTCCGTAGTGCCTGAGAAGCTTCCAGAGGGTCTCCCTGTCCACACTATCGAAGGCCTTCTCGTAGTCGATGAAGTTGATGAATAGCGGTGAATTCCACTCGAGTGACTGTTCCAGGATGATGCGCAGTGTAGCAATCTGGTCTGTACACGATCTGTCTTTGCGGAAGCCCGCCTGCTGGTCTCTAAGCTGGGGGTCAATCACATCTTTCATCCTGTCCAGTAAGATCCTGTAGAAGACCTTTCCTGGGATGGAGAGTAGCATGATCCCCCTATAATTTCCACAGTTGCTCAGGTCCCCTTTCTTTGGCATCTTCACAGATAGCCCTCCTTCCATTCGCATTGGATGTTTTCCTCTTCCCACATCTTCTTAAAGAGAGGATGGAGCATCTCTCCCATGGTCTCTGCGTCCGTCTTCAGTGCCTCGGCCGGGATGCTATCTGGTCCTGCAGGCCTTGCCGTTTCTAAGTTTTTTAATGTCTTTCCATATCTCCTCCCTTCTTGGTACACTGAGGTCTATTGGCAGATCCCTGTCTGCTTGTTGGATGTGTGGTGGGGCTGGTCTGTTGAGAAGTTCCTCAAAATGTTCCAACCATCTTTTCTTCTATCCTTCCTCCCCCATTATTGGCTTTCCCTCTTGTCCTTTACTGGTCTTTGAGGTTTACTGGTCTTTTCCAGCCAGCTTTTTTGGTGGTGTCATACAGGTCAGATTCTTCAGATTCTCATGTCTAGCTGCTTCTTCTGCTTCTAATGCAAGGGCCTCTATGTAATTCCTCTTGTCGGTCTTCAAGCTTTTTTCACGTTCTTATTTGCTTCCCCTGTACTCTGTTTGTGCCTTTACTTTCTCTGCTCTTGTACGACTGCTGTTAAGAGCTATCTTCTTTTCTTTCCTCTCCTTCACCTTCTTTATTGACTCTGCTGATATCCAAGCCTTGTGGTTATCTTTCTGTGGTCCCAGTGCTAGATTACAGGTTGTAATTACCGTTTCCTTTACCACCTTCCACATCCATCTATGTTTCTTTCCTCACCTTCTTTATCTAGCTCTTGCAGGGCATGAAACTTGTTTTTAGCTCGATCTTGAATTTTTCTGCTGCTGCTGGATCTCTTAAAAGTGCTGTGTTGAATTTCTTTCTCTGGTTCTTTTCACCTGTCCAGTTTCTCCTCAACTTTAATTGGACTTTGGCAACGAGAAGATGATGGTCTGATGCTACGTCAGCTCCTCTTCTGACTCGTACATCTAAGAGGGACCTCCTAAACTTTTTGGTGACACATACATGGTATATTTGGTTCTCAGTGGAGAGGTCTGGTGATACCCATGTGGCTTTGTGTACTCGCCTGTGGGGGAAGACACTTCCTCCGATGACAAGGTTGTTATTTGCACATAGTTCTGCGAATCTCTCTCCATTTTCGTTCATCACGCCTAGACCATGCTGCCCCATTATCCTCTCATAGCCTCTGTTGTTACTTCCTATTTTTGCATTAAGGTCTCCCATTAAGATGGTAATGTCTCTTTCTGAGTATCTCTGGATGATGGTCTGTATTCTGCTATAGAATTCGTCCTTGCTCTCTTCGTCACTACCATTTGTTGGGGCATAGCATTGAATGATGTTCATGTTTATTCTTTCCTTCTTTGTTTTGAATGTAGCTGCTATTGCTCTCGAGCCATGTGCCTCCCATCCCATGAGTGCTCTCTGAGCAGCCTTGGACAGCATCAAAGCGACTCCCTGGGTGTGGTGTGCATTGTCCTCCTCATGGCCTGAGTACAGCAGCAGCTCTCCTGTGGTAAGCCTCTTCTGTCCAGAACCCGTCCATCTTGATTCACTAATTCCGAGTATGGCAAGGTTGTACTTGTTCATCTCGGTGGCAACTTGTGCGGTCTTTCCAGCTTCGAACATGGTCCTTACGTTCCATGTACCGATGGTGGTTGTAACACCGGTTGAGAGGATGGTTTTCGGCAGAGTGGCTTCCAGGTGCTTCTGGCTTTCTCCACCCTGCGTCATAAATCCTTCTGACGAAGGTCCATCTTCACTCCGGGGCGGGATATCTTGGTTTACTCTTGTTTGCGTTTCTGTAACAGGTATTGTTTTATGGGGTGGGGTTGTTAGCCCCACGCCTAACCCCCAACCTGGAGGACCAGGTGTTGCCTTTAGTCGGACCTCTACCCTAAAACCTGCCCGGCTTGGTAAGACCTGCCAGGGGTATTACCCCCGCCGGTATAGCCTCCAGGGTCACGGAAGTACACAAGCCTCCCCACCACGGCAAGGTAACAACACAGAGGGAAGCGGCTAATACTTGGTTCGGCTAATACATGGTTCGGCTAAGGTGGAGCACAACTGGCACAGGTACTACGTTTGATCGCCTAGTTTCTCGCCTTAACTGTGGCTCCAAAGCATTGCATAGCTCCATCAGGAGATGCCTTGGGAGACGAAAACGAGTCAAGAGCCATTCATCGCTCTCCATAAAAAAATCGGCGCGGTCTCGAAAAACTCTGAGGCGTTGAGGTCCTCTAACAGAGCCAGATCTGCCATCCCTGAGACTCTACCACCTATTTGGCAAAGCTCCTGTTTATATAGACAGCTGAATAAACATTTCACCTGTCACATTCTAATTATTTTCATAGCAATACTGTTTTCAATTAGGCCTGACTTGATTGTAATTGTTTGAACGGCTGGGCTAATTCCAATTTATTTAGTAATTAATACAGATGTGCAACATGGGCTACTTGTACTGCACTATTCATCAGTGAAATACCCGTATGTTGCGCCAAAAAAAACGTGCGTACACGAGCTCAGACCCGACATGAGATTTCATTGCAGCCTGCGCTCACGTTGAAATTGATAAATGCCAAGCTGAACGTTGAAATGAGCGTACGTCCATTTTACGCACGTTTTCTGTCGTACGCTCGTTTGATAAATGTGTCAGTGTCACAGCAGAGCTCCATGTCCATCAAGAAAATAGTGGAGGGAGAGCTGCAGACATACCAGGAAATTCCACCGGCCATTATGTCTGAGGACCCTGCTGCATGGTGGTGGAACCAACGAAAGACTTATCCTTTGCTGGCAGATCTTGCGTTCTCATATTTATGCGTTCAAGCTTGATCTACACCCAGCGAACGTGTGTTCTCCACTGCAGGAGACACCATCTCTCCAGAATGCTCACGCCTACTGCCTGAGAAGGCAGATATGATCATTTTCCTAAACAAAAACTGTTTCTAATTTTATACTGTACCTGCTGCTAATCTGGGGTAGGTTGTACAAGTTGTTCCTCTTTGTTTGTTCGATATTCTGCACCAGGTTATCATCAGTTGGAGCTCAGTTCTATGTTTAAGTACCTGCAGGATGTCCAAATTGGAAGTTTTCAAAAGTGAATTAAACTATCTTTTGAAAAGTGTACCTCTGTGTAAAGAAAATTTGTAACATTTATATTTATTTCATAGATTTGATATCTATATACTACCTAGTTGAAAACAGCCCTGTGAGAAATTCAAAATGAAGTTCATAAAAAATAAAAATGTCATAGAATTCAAATTCATGGAGAAGTTCAGACCATTTCATCCAGAAAGACCTCTGGTTAGCTAGCTGATATAAAACATGTAAACTTTTTTGACCCTGCCTCTTAAGAGAATCGAAATCGAGAGTCGTTAGGAATCGAAACGAGGAATCGGAATCGTTAGTTACGTATTGTAACTCTAGATTCTATGAGTATAGGCGCAGCCTTTTAAGGGTATCGCTATTGGGTTATCCCTCGGCGCGTGCCGTAGCACGGAAAAATTTGTAATCCCTTCCCCACCAACAGCGTGGGCCTCAAAAGCCGTCCGCAGATATAAGCGGGCGCCGGCGGACGTTCTGCTCCCAATAAACAGCTTTTCTTCAGCTATTTAAAGAACAATGAGGCTGACACTTAAAAGGCTGCGCCTATACTCATAGAATCTAGAGTTACAATACGTAACTAACGTTCTATATCGTATAGGCTTCGCCTTTCAAGGCTATCGCTATTGGGTTAGACTCCTCCTTACGTTGTCTAACTGAGTGCGTCATAGAGAGGCGCGACATGTCTCATAAGTAAAACCTAATAAAAGAGCATGGGGAAGCCCAGGAGGCTGCTGTGCAGATATACTCCAAAGGCATCCCTCTTTGCAGAGCAACAGAGGACGATATTCCTCTGGTCGAGTGAGCTCTGGTAGTCTCAGGCGGCTCTGCCCCCGCTGACACATAAGCCTGTGTGATAGCATCACACAGCCAATGCGACAGCCGTTGTTTCGTCAGGGGGAGGCCCTGGGAATGTTCTCCGTAATGCGCAAATAACCGTTGAGATTTGCGCAGAGCCTCCGTGCGCTTCACAGAACAGGCAAGTGCGCGTACGGGGCACAAGAGATGATCTCTTAGCTGACGTCAGGGCCTGCAGCAAAGCTGTCTTGGCTGACACAACTTGAGGGGCACCCGGTCAAGAGGGCTCAAATGGGGCTTTAACCAGTGCGCGCAGCACCAGTGTTAAATCCCATTGTGGAGTGAGAGAGCGCGTCACGGGTCCCTTTCTCCTCACACCTTTTAGGAAGCACTTCATTAAGGGGTGACTAAAAACAGTTTTATCCCCGAAGCCTTCGTGGCATGATGAAACAGCAGCCGCGTACGTCTTAACCGTGCTAAAGGCCAGCCCTCTTTCCATCAGCGTCTGGAGGAAAGAGCACACGCGGAAAAGGGCAGGAGATGGGATCACAAACCCCTCTCTGTGCACCATTTCTGGAAAGCCGCCCATTTAGCCGAGCAACACGCTCTGGTGGAGTAAGCTCTGGCACCCTGGATGGTCCGTACGACCTCCTGGGAGAAGCCGAGACCCTCTAGGCGCTCGCGTTCAGCGGCCAGGCCCACAAGCGCTGGCCGATCTCTGGGATGTACGCTGCTCTGATGGAGAGCTAGTGTGTGTGCGCCCAGCATAACAGCTGTCTCGCTATGCTCAGCAGCTGTGCCGAGCGCCCGCCCCCTTGGCGATTTATGTATGCTGCTGTCACCTTGTTGTCCATGCGAATCATTACGTGTTGATTCGTCAACAATGGGGCAAAGTGTTGGACCACTTTCAGCACAGTGAGGAGCTCCAATGCGTTTATATGCATGGTCACGGGGGGGGGGCAAACGCCGTCCACCACGTGAAACTCGCATGCTCCTCCCCAGCCCGACAGAGAAGCATCCGTGAATACCGAGATGTGTGACGTTGCTCTGCCTGACGGCACCCCTCTCGCGAGAGTTCGGGGATCGCCCCAGTGGGTCAAATCGGGGCCCACTGATGGGTGAATGGTCACTTTGCGCCGCCGTTGGCGCACCGAGTCGATGCGCAGGCGAGAAAAACCATCTCTGCAGCCGCCTCATGTGAAGTAGCCCCAGCGGCACCACCGTGTGAGCGGCTGACATCATGCCCAGCAGCCTCATGACAGAGAGGGCTGTCACGACGCTGCCCGGGGAACAGCGGCGGAGGAGAGACCACAGCGTCTCCATCCTCTGCTGTGAGAGCCGTGCTCTCATTACAGCTGAATCCAGCTCTACCCCCAATTACATCACACTGTGGGGGGAGGGGGGAGCTCTTCTTCCAATTTATGGCGAAGCCTGAATTTGTCAGGTGAATCACCAGCTTTTTTGTTTGAATAGCTGCTTCCTCCTTGGAGCGAGCCATCAAAAGCAGATCGTCCAAGTAGAACAGTACTCTCATTCCTGTTTGCGTCAAGCGGCCGGAGAACCGTCTCCACGCACTTGGAAAACGTTTGTTGGGGCTAGAGAATAGCCGAACGGGAGACGGTTTTACTGGTAGTGTGACCCTTGGAACGAGAAAACGCATGAATTTCCTGTGTTTGGGGATCACTGTGACGTGGAAGTAGGCGTCCTTCAAATCTATTGAGTTGAACCAGTCGCCCGGCTTTTACACACTGTTACACTCGTCTGATTGTTACATGTGAAACGGCCTCTCCGCGATGCATGTTGAATAGGGCTAGATCGAGAATCGGTCTCAGCCTTCCTGTTTTCTTGGGTACCAGGAAATAACGGGAATAGAATCCCTGCATTTCCTCTCCCTTCGGGACCGTGGAAATCACTTTTTTCGCTAGAAGCTGCTGGAGCTCCGCCAAAAGTGACAGCTGTTGATCCTTGGATGACAGCGTTGTTTCCACAATCCCGTTGAATCGCGGCGGAACGGAGGTGAACTGCAGGGTGTGACCCTTGCTGAGCATCCTGTCCATTCATTTGGCCAGGGTGCATGCGTTCAGCCATTCTGAGTAATGCTCTGAAAGTGGCTGTGCAGCCTCTTGTTTTGATGCGGCTGTCATGCAAACGAGCCACGCTTGAGCCCCTGCCGCCGCTGCAAGGGGAGGATTCCTCCCGCAGCCCATGGGGGGCTCTGCCCGAAAGGGCTGGGTGTATGTGTCATTAGCAGAGGCATGCCCTGCCTGCTCAGCTTGTGACAAGAGTGTTGCTTCCTCTCCCCTGAGTGTTGGGATGCGAGGAGGAATAACACCGTCATTGGGCAGCAGACTGCTGACACTGAACGAGCTGCGTGTCATTCGTAGACAGAGAGCTCGTTTTAGCGACCGTCTCGCCACGTGTCATGCCAGGCATGACGTGGTGAGGGGAAAGTAATGTAGGGCTGGCTCGATCAATAATACAAATTTTATTGACGGCCTGCCTATATGTGGGGGGGATGCGTGTGAAACAGTTATGGCCGGCCGATATCCCCTGGATATCAAGTTCTTAGCCCTTGTGTGTGCTTCACATCGACAAACAGAGATGGCAGTGGGTAAGAGGATAGCATCCAGTAGATTAGCAACCAATTGTGAATGGTTAATTCGTTGGCCCGTGGATGTGAGGAAGCCACGCATCTTCCATAGTGTGCCAAAATCATGAACAACACCAAAAGCATACCTACTATCAGTGGTGTGCACAGACATTTTGGGGGGCAGGTGCTCAGGGGGGAAGGGAAGGGCACTTTTTAGCGCACGCGGAACACCTTATTATAAAAAAGTTACGCGCACATGTTGAATGAAATTGTACTTTTATTTGTATCATTCTCTACACGTGAGTTTCCTATAGAAAAAAGTCACACCACCAACAGATAAAATCCACATCCTATATTAACTATATACAGTCATTGTTAAGTCCCAAGATGAACTCTAGACATCTTGGCGAAGTAGATAAACTTCACTTTGCCCTCCACTGTCTTCTGTTTACCCTCCACTTCTTGCTGCGTACTGCTTTAAAGCAGCATCCTTCCAATTGCAAACTCTACCGAAATGATTTGTAGCCTAATAAGCCTATGGTCGTCCTTGCGTTATCTGTCATTGGGCTATACAGCGTAAAACTTTATCAGGTGACCAGTCGGCAAAAAATGCTTAGTTGTTTGTTGCTGTATGAGACATTTTACTGCACAACAAAATGATTAGGCTACACGTTGGGCTTAGAGGGCAAACTATACGATTTTACTTGATCTGTATGTTACCTGGCTGGTGGGAACACGGGAGAAGATGCCTGTCTGCGACCGTGCCTGCTATGCTGGAGACGCTTCTAGTTAGTGAAGCGCATGTGGTGCCCTGCGCGTGCCAGCGCGAGTGCACGTGACAAAGGAAGAGAATTGAGTCTGGTCTGTGCAAGGGGGACGTGGCTCATTTTTGGGCATTGTTTCAGTAGTTTTTAATCGCTTAGGTTTTTAAAAGATCATTTCAAAACCGGCCTCAGTAAAATGTTAATAATATAAAAAAATATATAAAAAAAAAAGTTTCAAAAGGGCATTTTCGTTGATAAAGGGCAAAAGTCCTGGTGCGTTAGCACCACCTAGTGTCTATGTGTGCACGCCACTGCCTACTATCAGTGTAAATGGTAACCCGTTTACCCTCTGAAAGTATACACGCTCTGGTCAGGGCGAACGGCTCAGCCGCCTGGGCTGAAAGGTTAGATGGTAACCTTGCTGATTCCACCACGCAGTCCTGCGTGGCAATGGCGTAGCCCACTTCACTAACACCTGTGATCACATTCTTCCGGCTAGAACCATCGACACACAGAACATCATTCCCCGCTGGGAGTGGGGTGTCTGACAGGTCCACCCGTGGTGTGCACACCTCGTTAATGGTGGCCACAAAATCGTGGGGTTCCCCATCTTCAGGGGTGGGCAGCAAGGTGGCTGGGTTTAATACAGTACATCTTTTCAAAGTAATGTTAGGCATTGCAAGCAACACGTTGTAGTATGACAAGAATCGTGATGCTGTTAGATGCGATGTACTTTGGGTTAACAAAATAGATGAAACCTCATGGGGTACAAGCAAAGTTAATGGCATGTAACCCACCAACCCCCTACTGGCGGCAACCGCCATTGCCGCTGCTGCCACTGCCTTCAAACAGTGTGGTAGACCTGCTGCCACCGGGTCCAATTTAGATGAGTAATAGACGATGGGGCGCATCTTGCCCCCATGTTCTTGCAACAGAACCGATGTCATGTATCCATTTCGCTCCCCCACAGTCTGTGTGAAGGGACGCTTGTGGTCCGGCAACCCTAAAGTGGGAGGAGCCATAAGGGCCTTTTTAAGGTCTTCAAAAGCAGCGTCTGCCTCTGGGGTCCATGTCACGTGGTTAGTTGGGGTCAGCCCATGTCTGTGTGTGATGTCTTGGAGTGGTTGTGTCAGATTTGCATAATCGAGTATCCACTGTCTACAGTAGCCCGTTGTTCCCAGGAAGCCCATCATTTGTTTCTTTGTGATGGGTTTTGGCATGTTTTGAATTGTCTTTATCCTCTCCTCGCTAAGGGACCTGCCGTTCGGCGTGATGATGTGGCCCAGGAATGTTACCTTTTGCAATACAAACTGTAGTTTAGCTACACTGGCCTTGTGGCCCTGACTGGCTAAAAACTGTAATAATACAATAGTGTCCTGTTTGCACACGTCGGGGTCAGGGGAACAAATTAAGAGGTTGTCTACTTATTGAATCAATGTACTCCCCCCCGGTAAAATTAAATGATCCAAATTGTCGTGGAGCGCTGCTGAAAAAACAGCCGGTGATTCACAATACCCTTGGGGCATCCTAGTCCACGTATATGGTTTACCATTAGATTGAAAAGCAAACCAAAATTGGCTCGCGGGATCCACCGGTATGCTAAAGAACGCGTTTGCTAAATCGACCACTGAAAACCATTTACTATTCCCAGGTACCTGTGTTAATAGTGTGTGAGGATCTGGAACAATGGGTGTTCTAGGACGCACTGCATCGTTTACCTTCTTTAAATCTTGCACAAACCGCCATGCGGTAGGTTGGCCTTCAACTGGTGCGTTCTTCACTGGGAATATTGGGGTACAGCATGGTGAATACGGACACGGGATTATAACACCGGCTTCCAACAGTGAGTTGAAAACAGGTTTTATACCATCAATCGCCTCTTGGCGCAGCCTGTATTGTGGTTGCTTTGGTCTGTATGTTGATTTGGGAGTCACCATTAGGGGCTCCACATTTCGTATGCAGCCCACATCGTACTTGCTTTTAGCCCACAGGGTGGGTGGGACCTCAGCCAATCGTGGGTCATCCACCGTCATCTGTGGGAGCAAGTACTCTGGCGACTCCCCCGTAGCACCTCGCACTGAGTGTCGGGTTTCGAAAGCTCCACCCCACGCTCTGTGTCTCAGACCCGTTGCGGGTGAGAAATATTGTCCCTCAGGACCATGCGGGTCTGGTATCCAATCACATGCTCCCCCCCCTTTCACTGCCCATGGGCCCAATTCAGCCCATGTCTGGTCGGGGTTTTTTGCAAGGGACACATGTGGTGCTGAGCCTGGGATTCTAAAGAATCCTTTACTTCCTCATTAGAAGCTACGGTTAGCATGCAACATTTCTCATTCCAAAGCAACAACTGCCCCATCAACACAGCTGTTTCACAATCGTCTTTGTACCACTGTTCCTCCACCTCTGCTATTAGTCCATCATAAGACATTCTGGCAGTACAATGCAAATTATCTGTGGGCATGTATTGTATTTCTGGCTGGTTCTGCATGCAGTGGCGTGCGTTTGTTATCAGTATGTCAGCCATTGCTCCCAGTCCCTCTCGCAGCAAGTCCCATGAATAAAAGTATCCTGGTGCGCGTGCCACACACGAGTATGCTTGGATCATGGGGCCTTCATTGGAGGTAACCGTGAGGCCCGCGTCGGTGCAAATGACACTCAGCCCCAGGCGACACATTAAATCTCTCCCCAACAGGTTTGTCGGACATTGGTCTGACAGAAGGAACGAATGTTTTAGTTGTTTATCGCCGTCCCGTACGGGGAGCGGGACCGTGAATTTTTCCTTAAAGGGTTGTCCGCCCGCCCCAACCAACTGTATGACGCGACCACTCAGTTTTGTTACATATCTCCATTCCTTGAAGGACAATACTGAATGTATTGCCCCTGAATCAACTAGGAATGTTGCGTCTTTACCATTTACATTAATGCTTGTCTGTGGGAGCTGATCAGGTCGCGTAAGGCTGGTGAGAACCATACAACAATTATTTGGATGTGATGCTTGTGAGCGTTGTGACTCTGAGCCTAACAGTTCGGGTGTTTGTTGTGTTTTGTCATGGTGCTCATACCTCCTCCTTGGACCTGGCCTGCTCCTGCGTCCCGTCAATGCGAATTCCCCCTTCCATCTTTGCCTCTCTTTTCACCTTTGCCCTTCGGGTGATTTACAGTCACTTCACGGGAAGGTGCGGACTCCCAGTTGTCCGCCCCATGTTCTTCCTCTCTTCTCTTGGGACAGTCTTTGATCCAATGATCCTTGGCTCCACAATAATGACAGTTCCATCGTCCGTTGTTCTCCTTTCTCTTTTCTTTCGGCCGGTCGCCTCTTTTGTCTCTGTTGTGACGGGTTGGCTTAGGATTCTCCAGGGCCTCCAGTTGGGCGAGCTGGAGCTTCTTGGTTATCTCTTCTTTTCTATTCTTCCCGAACTTTTCTTTCTTCATGAAGAGGTTTTCTGCGTGGGTCGCGTGACTTACAATCAAATCAAGTCTGGCGGTACGCCCACCCAATGCAGTGTGTCTCTATGAATTCCGATATTTTGTCGGCCAACGCATCCAGGAAGGCCGCGTGAGATTTTCTTCGTACGGAGTCTGAACCACTCGGTCGGTTGGTACAGGCACTCCCCCGTGGATCTTGAACACCTTTTCAACGCGGTCCATCAAGTCAGCCACCGTCGCGCCTTCTATTTGTTTGATTTTTCGAATAGCGGTCCAATCTCTAACCATGGGGAACGCCCCCCTGGCCCGTTCACACAGTCCCTCTACCAGCCGGCGGTACACGGACCCTTGATCCCAATTGAACATTAAATCAGCTTCGTCCCTCCCGGGCATGTCGCCTTGGATCCGACCCTGTACGTCAGTCTGTACGTACAGAGTTGGCGAACTTCGCTGATGGAGGCCTTGTGTTGTTGGACCAACTCTTGAAGGGCTGTGGCAAAGGCAGCCCCCCCCTACAGATGGGTCTGGGAGCCATTCCGCTATGTCCTTAATGTCACTGGGTCTCCATGCACGGAAAACGTATGCTGGACTGCCATCCTGGGGGTTCAGTACTTCGATCATGGGGAATTGTCCATCCATCACGTCCCCATGTTGAGGAGTTGGGGAGAACGCCATTCCCTGGTTCCTCAAGCGGCTGGCAACGGGTTCCCGCTTGGTCGGTGTGGCCGTCGCCTGCTGTGGAGCTTTCCCCTGGCTACGAGTTGCAGGCCTATCTTCTCTCGCGCTGCGAGCGGGGGCTTTCTCCTCTTCTTCGAGGTCAGGGTAGAGATTGTCCGATGAGGCGGCTTCATGGGCGTTGGGTTATAGGGTGGAGGAGAAGGGGGATCCGCACGCGGTCCGCCGGTGCAGTCCAGGTCCGGGTCTATATCTCGGGTGACATTGAGATTAAAAATCCCTATACTCTCTACGCTCTCTGTCCCTGGCTGATTTTTTTTTCTATCCTGGCCCTCTCTTTCCCACAAATAAAATGCACACCAACATAGTTTGGAACTTTTCTTTTTCATTTCTGACTCCAACAATCGTCTCTCTAACTCCTGTAATCGTTTTAAGCTAAAACTCCCCATTTCAAGAAAGCCCAGTTTGCACCAATATTTTAAACCCTCCAGAGCCGATTCACCATGCTTCTCCAACATAACCTTTGCAGGCCCTGTTATCTCAGTTTTTCCCGATTTGTTCCCCATGTTTTTTTTTATTTTATTTTTTTTATCCATACACACTATTAATTATTATCTAATCACCGTAACCTCCTTGTTACTACACATATATATTTATTAATGAATGCCCGTTATTATTATCTATATATATATATATATAACACACCAACCGCGCTTCAACGGGTTTCCCTTTTTCCCGTTCCCCGACAGACTCTAGCTGCCCTTTCTGTTACCTATATATCCATATATATATTGATGGAACCGGAGCTTTACCGTATGTTCCTATAACAGAGTTTCCTTGAACGAGGCCCAAGTTCAGATATAAGTTTACGTTCACCGAAACATTTATATACCGTTCCTGTAACGGATTTTCTTTGGAAGCTTTAACAGTATTGTGATCTCACCTGCTCGAATTCTTTTTCCTTTGGATACCGTATTGAAGAACCCCTACTCCATCCCCCACAGACACCCTTTCCTCGACCCCATTAGTCTGGTTACAGTCACCTGGAGGCGAGGTAGAGCTTTGGGACTGAGACCGAATTCTCAGACCTGACTTGGCAGACACCCAGGGATTTTTCACGGGATCTCAGGTTAGGTATCCCGGACGAGCCCCCAAATTGTCGTGGCAACTTCTCTATCAGAGTTTGAGTCTAAGACAGATGAGATATTTAGATGCAAAAAGCACACAATACTGTTGACAATGAGTTGTTATATATATTTGTATTAAAAAAGTACGAACAAAGATACATCACAACATGTATCAATAAACAATAAAACAGGCATACATTACAATAATCTGAGGCCTCAGATGGGAGTTCTCCGTGCGTGGTACTTCATATACTAAAGGCACGCTTGGAAGAAGACCATCGAGTGTTTGAATCGATGAATTCTTATTCCCTTGGGTTGGGCTCTGGAGGAGGTGTGTCCCCCAATAAACCAAAAGCCTTTGTTTACCAGATGGTAATCTTTTCTATTGAAGCCCCCCCCCCCCCCCCCCCCCAATGCCATTTAAGGGGTCGGCGGCCGTGTCATGTAACCCTCTGGCTTCGTTGACGCTAGCCAGGGGGTTGAGGAACAGGCCCATACATCAAAGCATTGCTTGGAAGCTGATTTACAACACACGAAAGATAAAGAAAGGGAAGGCAATCAAAATGCATCACTCGACCCTTGACGGTTTACACTTTAGATGACCCACAAGGAGTAGAACGTAGGCCCTATATAAAAATTACACAGAATAGCAACAAAACTTAAATTCATACATAGACCAAAACAATACAACATGTGGATTTTCCATCACAGTTCCAAAGGAAATCATAGCCTTTGCCCGTGACCCTCTCACTGTCCGATCAAGTGCAGACTTCTCCTTCCTGGCAAAAAAAACCCTCCCCTCGTTGAATCAGGCTGCATTTGAGATGGAGTTCATTGATTTCCAAACAAGCTCCTTGGTTGGTGATGCGCTCAGAAGTGCAGGGTCTGTGAGTGCCTTTTGGGTGTCCTGCTCGGAGGTGTATTGCGCCATCAAGAGACTCGCGATTTACGTGCTTACAGTGTTTCCTTCCACATACACGTGCGAGTCGACCTTCTCCTCCATGAACACATTCAAGACGCACGAGAGGAATAGATTGTCGCACAAAAATCTTGAGAACTGCCTGCGGATAAAAGTAACGTCCAAATCACCCGAAATAAAAAAAATCGTGACCAATGGGATATGCAACTTTTCACATTTGGTGAAAAACCGAGGCTTGGCCGAACGCAAAACGAAACCGTAAACCACGACAACCCGCCTAAAATAATACCCACAAGAAACCCTGCGAGAAATGCCCGCCCCCAAACCTCGTGATGTAGCCTACTAGTATTGTGTGGCAAATTGTGTTTATTATTATTTTTTAATAATGTTTAGCTGCTCAAAACGTTTTAGGAGCATAGGCCAGTTTGCCGGGCATCACCCCTTTTTTGCATCAATGTGTTTGCATTGTTTTGTTCAATATTGTTGACATGTGTGGGCCGTTTTGACTCTTATAAATGAAGGTTTAACTGTCTTTAATAAATGAAAAACTGCAAAAGCCATTTTTGGTATTGGACAAGAATTTTTATTCCGGTGCAACCCTGATTATTAAAGGTCCCATGACATGCTATTTTATGTACTCTTTAATATAGGTATTAGTGGTCAACTAACACAGTATTCAAAGACGTTCCCGAAATTCAGCCGTGGTTCAGAGTTACAGCCACTCCAAGGCTGTTTCCCAAAGTGAAGGCTGCAGCCTTGCTAGGACGCGTCCTTGCTAGTCGCGTCCTATGGAGATGAGACTAGAGTGCTAGCTCGAGTGCTTCCTAGCGTTTGTAACGTCGGACTTTGGGAACGACTTGCTAGTGTGGATGCGCTTCCGCTTCCGCTTTTTAATACTGCGTTTCCGCTTGTAAACACCTGTGCACTTCTGAAAAAAACATGGAAGCAATGAAGCTGGTCAATATTTTTTTGCTGTGGTCTGAGCTGGAGGAGGACTTCGAAAGACTCCATCGACGGAGGGTTGAACGGAGGAGACGACGTCTCTATTGTCGGATACTCTGCCCTCAGAATGTCGAGGTATGTGAGCTTTGATGGTCTGAATTGTATTGTATTGAATTGTTTAATTGACGATAGTGCTGCTTCTCATGTCTTTTCTTTGGGGCAACGCATATTCTAACGCATATTCTGATTGAACATGGTGGTCTAGCTGATGGTTTATCAAAATCAGAGTTAAAGCTTCATAAGTTTGCGCAAATATTATTGCCTGTGGGGTGGGGGAAGGCTATTCTTATGACAAGACTATTCTTCTGACAAACATCTCAAAGAATACTACATGCATGTATGAAAAAAGAAATCTATATTATTTACCTATCTATCTATATTTGCTCATCTGTTGTTGCAGGCCAGGCATTACTGCCAAACCAATGCCACTGTGCCGGTGCTGCAGCGCTTCTTCCAGGGAGAGGACACCCGCCCTGCTTTCAGGCTTAGCCGGCAGGCTATCCGGGTCCTCCTTGGGGTCCTCCAAACGGAGCGACAGCACGGTTGGGGGCCCACCATGGAGACCCTGGTCTTTTTGTTTTGGATTGCTACTGGCGCAGCCTATCGGGTTGTGTCCAGAGCTTTTGGCATTCCATTGTCATCTGTCCAAAGAATGGTGCATAGCATTGCGGAGGAGGTGGTAGCTGTCCGGGGCAGTTTTATCAAGCTGCCATCAAATAATAATAATAATAATAATCCATTTAATTTAGAGGCGCCTTTCAAGACACCAAGGTCACCTTACATAGCATATAGTCATCATACATTTTTAAAAAAAAAACAAGACATTGTGGAAAAAATAAATAAATAAATAAATAAACATAAGCAATAAGAAATAAATAAAACAAAAACAAGACAAAACAAAACAAAGAAAAAAAAAACAATCAAAACAGTGATCAGTTAGACGTTGTGTGCGAGTTTGAACAGGTGAGTTTTGAGTTGTGACTTGAAGGTTGTAATGGTGTCTGACTGTTTTATGTGTGGGGGGAGGGAGTTCCAGAGCCTGGGTGCTGAACAGCTGAATGACCGGGCACCCATTGAAGTGAGTCGTGATGTGGGGATACATAGTAGTCCAGCAGAGGTTGAGCGGAGGGAGCGGGAGGGAGTGTATTCTTGGAGGAGGTCGCAGAGATAACTGGGGGCTAGGTTGTGGAGAGCTTTGTAGGTGAGGAGTAGGGTTTTGTATTGGATGCGGTAGTGTACTGGGAGCCAGTGAAGTTGAATGAGGACAGGGGTGATGTGGTCAGATGATTTGGTGCGGGTGATGATCCGGGCGGCTGAGTTTTGAATGATCTGCAGTCTGTTGATGAGTTTGGTGGGGAGTCCGGTGAGGAGGGCGTTGCAGTAGTCTATGCGTGATGAGGAGGTCAAGGCCATGGGGGAAGGGTTTGCCCTGCTGGCAGGGCACCCTGCTTTTGCCAAAGCAGCTGGGGCCATCGACGGGTCCCACATCCGAATTAAATGTCCTGGCGGCCCTGATGGTCAAGACTACGTGAACAGGAAGTTGTATCCATCCATGGTGCTGCAGGCAGTCTGTGACCATCAGGGTCGCTTCATTGACACCTTTGTGGGCTTCCCAGGAAGCGTGCATGATGCACGCATCCTGCGAAATAGTTTGATTTACCTGGCTGGCAATTACCCTCCACCCGGCTATTTCATCTTGGGTGATGGTGGCTATCCATGCCTTACACAGCCGATGGCCCTTATCACACCATAAAAGCGGCCACTCAGAGGCATTGCAGAGCAACGGTTAACACTCATCACTCTCGGGCCCGCTCAATTGTTGAGCGTGCCTTTGGGATGATGAAAACCCACTTCAGGTGCATCTTTTTAGAGGCACTTAGTCCTGGTTCATAACCCTTGCTGGTATGGTCGGGCTCCGGGACGGAAGTACATAGTGAGTTTGTGCCAAAGGTATATGTAATTTCATAATTATCCATATTTGTCTGTTTAACTTTCTTATTGTACATTGTAATTGTAAAAAAAACTTTTATGGATTAACCTAATTAGTACACCTTCATTTACATCAACGTTCCTGTTTGTCTCTTTAAACCTTTTCCTTGTGCAGGTGGTGACTGCGTGTGCAGTACTGCACAACATTTGTGTTGGTGTGGGCGATGAGCTCCCAGTGGAGGATGGGGCCATGGAGGGAGATGACCCTCCTCTTGAAGAAGAATGTGGCACGGAGCCACAGAGTGGAGCTCCTTGGCGTGCGGCCCTGGCCAATGCCATTACCCCCCTTGAAGTGGCTCCACAGGACCTAATGATCTCCCTTCTTTCCACAGCCTGTGACCGGACCAAGACATACATTTCGACATACATTCTTTTGGTATTTTTTAATCACTTTTGTCCGTTATGAATGTGTTTTTTGTTGTGGTTGATCAAATCGTCTTTATTTAAAATAAATCCATTCCTTTTTTGTACAAATAAGTGAAATTGTCTGAGAACTTAATTTATGCATCACATTTACAGTATGGTTGATTATTAATTATGCAGGGGAAAAAAGACAAATAAAGTGTTGATAAACATGTATTTATTTTTATAGATAACTGATCGGATCTCATTCATTCATTCATACATACATATACATACACAAATACCATCCTTCATTCATTCACGCCTCTCAACCAAACGCTCAATGAGAGAGAAAAAACGTTCAAACCGCACCCTCGACTCCACCTCTCTCCTCTCATCCGCCTGCCGCTGATAAAGAATATCCTCCCTCACCAGAATCAGGAAGGGATCCTCCCTCCCTCTTCTCCCTGCCCCTGCTGCACCCGCTGCTCCTTCCCCTCCCTCTGCTTCAACTGCCCCTGCTGCTCCCTCTGCTCCTGCCCCTGCGGCTGTCGCTGTGCTGGCTGCCCCTGCGGCTGTCGCTGTGCTGGCTGCCCCTGCGGCTGTCGCTGTGCTGGCTGCCCCTGCGGCTGTCGCTGTGCTGGCTGCCCCTGCGGCTGTCGCTGTGCTGGTTCCTGCTCTCACCACCTCATCCTCCTCCTCCACTCTGACCCTAACCCGGCCTGGCCTGGCTCGGAGAGAGCCCACTACCACAGGCGGTGACACGGCTGCTGACCTGCCAATGAGTTCATCAATTAAGGCAAACCAGCGCCATGTCCCTGCTGTGGGCCTGCCATCCTCCGTGCTTTGACCTGAGGCAGGGCACTTGCAATCCTGACAATAAAAATATGATAAACAACTAGGCAATTAGCAATCTAATATTTCACTGTTATACATACAACTAGGACACAGCATGTAGGCACTTAATGTCAAAACAATATTGCTGTCATCTTACTCCTCACCTTATATTTAGTTTTCAGGTTATCCCACTTTTTTTTGGCCTGCAGTGGGGTCACCCGGCCTGTCAGCTCTAGCTGTTCAATCAAAGTGCTATGAACACACAAGTCAATTATATAAATTACAATTATATATGTTCATAAAAAATTACAAACATTGCAAATGATCGGTGGTGCATTTATTTAGGGTTAGACACAACATTGGATCCCACAAGAGCCTCTCACTGATAGTGTGGTAGAAATTAGTGAGTATATTCTATGGTAAACCATGATTATTAATAGGCTTTATATTTTAAATGGTGGAAAACACATGAAGCTTGCAGAGTCTGGGTTCAGAGCAGATGGTAGGTGCACAGAAATGTCCTGGGAACTGCGGGGTCAAGTCATGTTGACCTCCACCTTTCAGCCTTGGGTCATCTTGGCTAACAAGGTTAATCCATGCAGACCTCAGACCAGGGCACGGTTGATAACACGCTGAGACGAGGATTGACTAGGCGGAAACCCCATTGGGTCAAGGAGAGCCTCCATTGTAGTGGAGAAATTCCTGTATGTGCATAAAGTAAGGCTGGGACCGAAGTTCAAGCAGTGACTTTGCAAACCCACTCAGGCTGTTGTCGTTGTTGTTTTTCTGCACGATAAAGTCTTTTGTCAATTCTTGCTCCGGACCCCTCGATTTCTTTTGCACTCTCTCTCTTAAATTAGTCTAAGTGTTTTAAATCTCGATTAATCTCCGTTATATTGGCGTCACGACCAGGAGGAAATAGGGACTCGTCAGCTGCCGGGCCAGAAGACGGGACGCGAACGGATCATACGACCAGAGCTCAAGGGTAAGTTGTCTTGCCATATATAGGATAGAGTCGTTTGATCTGTTCTTGCCCCGTCTGAACGCCGAGCAGCAGGTAAAGTGTCTCTTTGATCAAACAAACTAAAATTATAGATAAACGAGCGAGTGAGAGAGACGGGAGCTCCAGAAGAAATTGACGTGCGCGCGCACATATGCCCTAGGCGCTGTGGTTCTAAATGACCAAGATGCTTGGTGGCTCCCTATTTTGAAACGAGTAAACGAGTAAACGAGTTGTTGTTATTTGGTGTTTTGGTTAAATAGGCTTACTGTAAGTCCTGTGACTGTCTTGTGGAGGAACGAATTAGTGGAAGGTTCTAACACGGACAGGGCCAGCAGGCCCGCAGGTCGAAAGAAACAGACCTTTAGGATTTTTTCTGACAGTATCCTATTTGGAGTTGAGTTGTCAGTTGGGAATGAATTCAGTCGTTTTTATTCGAGGAGCTTTCTTGGGATGCTGACTAGTGAATTTTAAATACTCATCTTGGTGCAGTTGACCTGCAGATCCTGCACCAATGATGGTGAATTTCTGATTCCGATCTTGCTATTTTGAGAAAACAGGCTTCTCGCACTTTTTGAATAGATAAGTCTCTTGGTTGGGATACCGCTTCAGGTGATTAGCTAATCCTGATCTTGGTGTTTTGAGAAGTTTCTTGTTTGTTCTTGATCTGTTCGAATGGTTATGTATTCAGCCATTATTTTAAAAGAATGGGCTTGTCGTTTGACGTTCCGTTTGAATGAGTTTGACCCGCTAATCTTCCAATCACGCTGGAGTGTTGGATCTAAAGAAAGGGCCAGTCTGTAACTCTGATCTTGGTGCTGTGTGGCAATAGGTTCTTGTTTGAAATTCTGGTTGATTGATTATCCATCCGACTGTCTAACCAAAAGGCCAGTTTATACACTCGGTCAACCTTTTATTTGTAATTAATTACAAACAATTCGGACATTTTTTAATATAAGATAAAGAAATTGTATGAACCGGCTTATTGTCTGTATTTAAGTCGTGTTAGGATTAAGTTACCTCGGAGGTTTTTACGACCCGGTTCATTTTTTTGTTGTTGATTCTGTCATAAATAAATTTGGCGGACAGAGAATAGTTAATTTGTTTAAAGTAGTTGATAATCATAAATAAATTAGACGGATTGAGAATAGTTAATTTGTTGAAGTACTGAATAAATGTGTAACCGCGCTGACTCTAACTGCACGTGCACGAGCAAACACACAGGGGACGAGCAGGAGCCTGCAAGGCAGGGTTGAGAATTGATAGCAGTGAAGGGTGGGGGCCACATTCCAATCTTCGGGAGGGAGAAGAGCGCTTGGGAAGAGTTCACATTTGTAGCTTAGAGATAGTAAAGCATAGAAAATAACTAGTAGAATAAACTCTAATAAATTTTATTAATAAATAGTGTACTTCAGAATAGATAAATAAAGTAATAAAGTAATAATTAAAAATGGCACCAACAGCAGTAGAGATTTTGAGTAGAGACCGTCTATTGCTCAAAGGTGAGATGAAAAAGATCTCTGAGAATTGGGAAGAAAGGACAGAAGCAGCAGGTACTATATGGCCCATGGGAGGGACTTTTGATCCAATAATGTATCGGGACATGGAGGTAGTGATAAGGAATTACATAGATAACAGAAGTGGAAAAACGGCCTCAGCAAAGAGGGACAGGGAAAGGTTAGTGCTAGCTTTGTTCGAAAAGGAGGGAGAGAGGTGGCGCTCATTACAACGAGTGGCCAGAAAAATAATCACAAGGGAAGAGTGTAACAATGCTGACATTTGTTGTAGTGAGGGTGAAAACGAGAATGAAGGAGAGGAGGAGGATGACATTGAGCATGTTGGTGAAGGGTCATCACAACCATGTGTAAAACACATTACTAAGAATGCTAAAAGGAAATTAAAGAAGCGGAACAAAAGA